>NW_018396512.1:0-5608 GCF_000003195.3 Sorghum bicolor | reverse complement strand
GCAGAGTCTACCGTTGCTGTCGGTCCTCCCACTCCTCCGCTACCGTCGCCCTCCAGATCGATGTGGACAGGGGCACCAGAACCGTCCCCATCCACAAGATCGATGCCAAATAAAGCAGCAGCACCGTCAGCAATGTCGTCGTCGTTCTCACCCTCTGGGGCAAGGCCAGGAGGCAGCATGCCCTCATCTTCAGCCATCCTTCCAGCCTCGTACCTCGACGGTGCGGGTGGCCGCCTTGCTCGCTCTAGATCGCAGCTAGAGGACGCAGCATCGGCTACCGACCTGCAAAGAAAAGACAAAGATTAGAAAACACAAAAAAGAGGAAACGAAAAGTTAGGGTTAGGCGATTAGGGTTAGGGTTTCAGTGTACCTACGCAACCGGAGCCCGGTGCCGGATAGGATGCCGTAACAGAGGCCAGAGAGAGAGAGAAGAAGACAACGATACACTGTCAACGACGGCGAGCAGTGGCGGAGGACAGACTAGGACGGACGGACAACAGAGAACAAACTCACATATCACCAGGATCTAGATAGGGGAGATGGGAAGGAGAGCTGGAGAGGGAGGATGTAGAGGCAAACTGCAAAGAGGAAGCTCAGGAAGGTCGAAGGTGACGTGCGGTCACCGGAGTCGTGGAAGAAGACGGCAACGGGCCGCCGTGCCGACGTCCAGCACAGCCAATCGTGAGCGTCGAGAGGCGGCTGCGGTCCTATGGAGGTCACCGGAGTCGAGGTCGACGATGTTGGCGCAGGCGAGGGAGCGAGGCGAGGCGAGGTGCCGAGGTGAGTGCTGAGTGCGGAATGGCCAGGGAGCGGCGGCTGCGGCTGCGCTGCGGGTGGGGTGGGGTGGGGATTAGGGTTAGGGCACCCGTCCCCCGTCCGCATCGAATTTATACTGGGGGCGGGGTGCGGGGGGGTGCGGGGCGGGCCGTCGCCGTGCCTCCTTAAAAAGGCCGTGCCGGGCCGTGCTCGCCCGCGGGCTCGATAGGCGGCCCAGGCACGGCCTGTGCCGCCGTGCCGTGCCAGCCCGGGCCCGGTTGCCTACGGGCCGTGCCGTGCTTGGGCCGGGCCGAAAAACCGTGCCCCGTGCCGGGCCGCCGGGCTGCGGGTGGAAATCTATAATTAAACTCCACAAACCAAAAGAGTACAGTAGTTCGTACTAGCTACTCCCTCCGGTCTGATACATGTGGCGTGGTCTCGTTTTTTAGAATGGCCATATTACCAGGCGTAACACCATACCATGCATTGTAATTAAACACCATTTATAGGCAAGGCACTCTTCTTACTCCATGCATGTAAAATTGACTCCCTACTCTATTAGTCCATTTGAGTTATTTTACCAATCCTCCTCCCCTTCGTTGCTGGCATGTAAAAAGTTAATAATGACTTCAACAAACGAAGGGTCATGGCACCACCAGCTACTAAGGGCGCTCCCAATGAAAAAATCAACAATTGTTTCCATAACCTAG
This sequence comes from Sorghum bicolor, assembly GCF_000003195.3. NCBI lineage: Eukaryota > Viridiplantae > Streptophyta > Magnoliopsida > Poales > Poaceae > Sorghum > Sorghum bicolor. The sequence goes on along the minus strand of NW_018396512.1, from coordinate 4,142 downwards.
GATATTGTTCCAAGAAACTATTATTCACAATGCATCTTTCCAACTATGGGGTCAAATAAAAATTTAATGTCTTATCTCGTGAGCGCTTGACAAGATCTTCTGTGCGGCAGCACACACACGAGGCCATGCCGAGCCTCTAACGGCTGGGAGTGACCGAGCAAAAGCTGTGAGCCACGACCGCGAGCGAGGTGCCCCTCCTGCTAGCCTCGGGAGCATGTATATACGTGTACATGGATGTTGCTTCTTCCTCAATCCTAACTCAACTAACTTCTTTCCTATGTGCATACATCGTGGCTTGGCGGAGTTTTGTCGCCGGCGCTGCCAAGCGGCGGCGCGTGCAGGGAGCTCAGGCCCAGCTGTTGCCCCTTCTCCATGGACCTCTCGAGCGAGTCGTCAAACTCGTCCCTGGTGAGAGTACGCCATCCCGTCCCATGCAGCCACACTTGAGCTCCGCGGGTGCCGATGCCAGGAACGTGGCCAAGCTGCCGTAGGAGATCCGAGCGGAGGTAGAAGGAAATGACTCGTTTCTCCCCAACATACACTAGGTCGTTTCCTTCTGCATCGGTGAGCGCTTCGACTTCGTTTCCTAAACGGTTTCTCCAATTTTTCTTCTCTCTCCTTAATAAATATACTGCCACATCAACAATTTACTTAGTTGACAGAGTAATTAAGAGAGATAGAAATTAACATCAATTCACCATTGGGACTCACCAAAAGGGGAGCTGGATTAAATAGTTCTTGGTATCTAGAATACTCATGTTGGCGCCACATCAAACGGAATGGAGGGAGTATTATATACGAGGTGTGTGGGTGTGGCTGCACCTAGAAATTTTGGCCATGTTGATCGACTTTGAACGCAGACTGACTTTGTACCTGAGCGAGACCACTCTGACGTAAGTACTGAAGAATCTCAGGATCGTCCTCTCTCCACCCTTATCATCATGAATCGACGGCCACCAAACCACACTGTGTGTGTGTGAACGTAGCTTGTGTGAACACTAGAGGGTGTAAAAGTACCTAAAGGTATCAATAACCTGAAGGCCATAGAAAGGTTGGAAGTAGTGGATGTTGAAGGCAACTCTTAGGCCAGTCTCAATGCATAGTTTCATGGCATAGTTAGCAAGACTATAAACTAGGTAACCAAGCCACATGAGTTTCATGGGGATGAAACTCCTCTCTCATCTGATGAAACTTCTTCATTTAATGATCCTGCCAAGTCAGCAATTTTGCTTATGTGGCACCCTATTTAATATGCATGACACTCTCATGAAACATGCATTGAGACTGGCCTTACATGGCAATGAAAGCTTTGGGGAAGCTTACTTGGTTGGAGTACCTGGGATTGACAGGTCTTACAAAGAAGGACAATGCTATAGATTCAATTACCATGAAAAAGCTCTCCCCTTCCTTGGAATATTTGTATCTTGGAGCATGTCAAAATAATGGAACACTCTGCTATCTTCCCACAGAGAAGGCATCCCTGGAGCTCCCATACCTCCACAACATAAAACTGGATGGGCGTATTGGAACTGTGCCAGAATGGATTTTTCGTTCAATCTCGGTTTCCATGACAAAACTGTTCAGGACTAATATGAAGCAAGACGATATTAAACTCATGGAGAGAATGCACAGGATAGTTCTTATGCCGGTGAGAAGATGGGCTTTTATGCAGGAGGCTTTGAAGGGCTCAAACGGCTGGACCTTGTAGGATTACCCAACCTTCAGGTACGGTGGTTGGATTTGACGAGAGAACAACACCCTGGATTGAAGAGATAGTCATCAGATCATGTAAATTTAGATTATTCAGCAAAAGGAACCTAAAGGAACACTGGGATTTTCATCCTGATGGTGATATCGAAGTGGTGAACTGATAAGGGGAATGATGTAGTATCTGTTGCAAGGTGATCCCCTGTTTTTTTACAAGAGGTGATCCCCAGTTGAAGCCTTCAAATAATGGGATTGGATCATTACCACAGTGGTGCGCCTATCATTGGCTAAAGGAGGGAGCATTCTAAACTCTGAAGGGGATGTTTCTTGACGACAAGATGGTTGTTCAAGCTAAACGTCCAACTTCCAATAATGTGTTGTACGACAGTCGGACCTTCAGCTTGCATAATCCGCTAGATCTAGATAATTAGTAGGTGGTCCGTGCTAATAGCACGGGTAGGCAGCTTGTTTTCATTGTAACACCTATGGTTTTTTTACCTTTCTAAATTATTGTAATTTCTCTCCATGCATGCGCAAACTCAGATCAATTTCTTGTCTTGAAGCTGTTATTGCCTCCTTGTTTTGTTCTTTTTCCCCCTCTACAATTCTGTGGCAATGCAATCTCATCTCTGCTAGAGCCACTGCTATCCTCATGCCGTATGTTTCACGGTTTCTCTAACAAACGGTAAGGATCCACTTATATATGTTAATCCACCTAAATCTAGTATCACTCTCTCATCTGGCTCAGTTGAAGTCAAATAACCCCGGTAATTCCTAGGGATTAGGGATGAAAACGGTACGGATATTTTCTAACCGTATTTGAGACCGAATTCGTTTAGATGAGTTCAGATTTGTCCGTATCCGAGTCTAAATATTCAACATCCGATATCGTATCTGTATCCAATACTTAAATCGTATATTTATGATGGCGACATCTAATTGTATCTTATCTGACATGGTTGACATTATCCGTATTCGAATATAAATTCGATTAGAAATATGAAAACAAATATGATATCGATAATATCCGTCCGTATCCGATCTGTTTTCATCCCTACTAGGAATGCACCTAAGACATTCCGATCTAGCAGAAAATACATGATCTGGATGCATTGTGGATGTGTTACACTTACACATAGCAGATCTAGTGGTAACAGTACTACAGATTGGCTCAGGCGGGGTTGTCTGGTTCACTCTACGTGTATTGGCGCAAATGTCAAGCCAACATCGATACAAATCAGAGGACTTTTGACGATGCATTGATTGCAAATAGCTGAACAAGAGAGGCTTTTAACAAAAAAAACTGAAACCACACTGTTTTGCAAAGATGGCATGCAACAGTTCCATATTGCCACGCGACCAAGCTCAGTTCCTTCTGAGCTTTCTAGTTGTTTTTTCCGGTTGTTATGGGGTTATATAAGTGCAAACTCTGTTACGTGATGTCGTTAGCGCGCGATGCCATTTTGCAAGTCTCTCTCTTCTTCTCTAACTCCGGCGGGTTTAGAAAGGGGTTTGGAGGAGGCAGGTAGACAACAGTGGAGTCGGGAGAGACAACTATGAGGCGGAGGTAGCGGTGACACCGGCGGAGGTGGTGATGACGGTGAGGCGGAGGCAGCGGTGATGTCGGCGGAGGAGGCGGTCGGACAGGGTTAGGGCGGGGGACCATGGCTATGGCCATGGCGGTGGCAGTGGTGAGATCACACATTTTCTAAACTCAGATGGGTCGCACTTTATTGTTGTCCTTGTATAAGTAGTGTTTTATGGTTGCCATGGTTTTTCTTAATGTCTCCTTTCCTTGTAATTGTTCTTCCTCGCATATTCGGTGTCTTCTTAAGGTATGTTTGGTATAGCTTTTGCACCGACTTTACAAAGCTGTTTTTCAGCTTCTCTCCTACCAAATAAGTCATGATAATAGAAACTGTTTTTTAGCTCCCCTCACATGCACAAATTCTTAAGTGAAGCTGAAAATAGCAGCTTCTTGTAGCTTTTGCTCTACCATCTTCTCTAAGAAGTTTTACCACACACTTTTTTAAAACAACTTTACCTAATAAAGCTGCTTTAAAGTATCAAAACAAAAAACCCGTTTCACTGGTGAAACTTTTTTTTTGAAATTCATTGGTGAAACTGACCTGTACCAAATAGGCTCTTAGTTTTGAGTTTGGGCCTGGCTCATCCATACGTTTGTAACTCCCTTTCTTTGTTTTTGTTTGTCTAATACTACTTCTGCCCCTAAGTAAGATCAATTTATAGAGTTGTCTTTCAATTTTTTTTACTTTAACTAAAACTATAAAGCGTAAATATTAATAATAGCAAATCAATATCATTAGATACACTATAAAATGTGCTCCTCCAGTAAGCACACCCGCAGCCCAAGATGTTGCGGTACATCTGTGTGCGGCATGCACACGTTGCAAAAAACACAAAAAAAGATACAC
>NW_018396511.1:0-20281 GCF_000003195.3 Sorghum bicolor | reverse complement strand
GTCTTAAGTAGTGTCTCCACTGTGTCGATTAAGGACCGTACCGTTGTTGGCCTGTTGTGATTGAGACCTTTGAGTACAGCCCACATGCGCTGGTAAGCCTTACCTATAGCTATTCCGATACTTGAGAACGGCTAACCGCGTACTGGGAGTGGAGAGATGGCGAGAGTAGCGTGTACCCACCTTACGGATCTGAGATGACCGGGAAACATCTAGATTGGCTGTAGGATGGTGGTGTACTGTACTCTCGGGTGACGCTGGACCCGTTCTTGTTTGGGAGGATCTATAGAAAAGGTTGACGTATGCAAGATTAAGTTCTACATATGTCGTGTGGTACTGAATCCCCAGCTGGGTTTAATCGATTCGAATCGCCGTGTTTCCTCGGATATGGAGCCTCAATCCTCACCCCATCATCGTAGTAATAAGTGAATCTTTGGTATAAGAAAGAGGTGATTTGCTTATGAAAGTTGGATAATGATCTTGGCTAGTTATAAGTGATAATCTTGAGTTAAAACTTGAAAGTAGGCTTTACTCTTAGTAAGCTTTTATGCAAAAGAAATACTTGATCTGGATAAAGCTTTACCTTGAATCCCTATAGCCAGCATACCTGAGTCTCCACCTCTTTTATAGTCGGTTAAGTCTTGTTGAGTACTTTTGTACTCAGGGTTTATTAACCCCTGTTGCAGGTGAACCTCTTGATTATCCTTTTGAAGGTCGTTGTTACTTTACTCTTATGGAGGAAAGTGATGATGAGGAATCTGATGTGTGACCTTGGGCAAGTAAAACTTGTTGTGTGATCTATGGTTTATGTAATAATATGTTCCGAACCTTTTATGTATTAAATACTTATGGTTTGTAACCGTTGAACTTAAGTTTCAATCTATGTTATGTAATCTCTCCGCTTTTACTCTGATTTCTCTTATCTATGAAATGTTGTAATACTGTGACGCTTGATGAGGGAATTCCTGAAAAGAATGTAACGTGGATGATTCGGGTTTCCCGAGGACACCCGACAGACCTCTTGAGTCATTTGGAACTCGTACACGCCGATTGGAAGTCTTTGAGACAACGATGGGTGTATGTGGGCCACTTGATCCAGGAGGTTCTGCCACAATAATAGTTACTGAATTTTTTTCTAGAAGTTCCTTTCTTGTAGGGTTAGGCACTTTTAACCCCAAAACCAAGAACCAAACCAAACCAAACCAAGCTTTTAGTTTTTCCAGTTTTGACTTCAGTTCCTAGATATGTATAATTTAGTGCACGTATTTTTTGGTTAGCTTCGACTTTCCAGCCTCCAGAAACTGACCAACGAAAGCCACTTGACTTTACTATTTTTTCATAGAGCCACGGGACTTCACTGGCCACACTGCCATAGTACCATGCTCTATTGCTCCTTTTCATCCCTCCCTTCCACCTTGGCCCATCCTTGGCCCAATCCAACCTTGAAGACCATCTCACGAATGCAACATACCAGCAATTGTAGCCCTAGGAGCTTTGCCGTGTATCCATCTCACAAGCGTCTGAGCAGCTTAGTGAGCCATGGTGGCGTGCTCGTGCATTGCAATAGGGCCTTGTTTAGTTCCCAACATATTTTGTAAAATTTTTCAGATTTCCCGTCACATCAAATCTTTAGACGCATGCATGAAGTATTAAATATAGACGAAAATAAAAACTAATTGCACAATTTGGTCGAAATTGACGAGACGAATCTTTTGAGTCTAGTTAGTACATGATTGGATAATATTTGTCAAATACAAACGAAAGTGGTACTATGCATATTTTGTAAAATTTTTGGAACTAAACAAGGCCCAGGATGACTCAGTTTATCAATATGGTCTTAGTTTGATGGCCTGGTGTACACGTCGAGAACTTGATAAGTCCTTCCTCGGGATCCGAACCATATATATTGATGAGGACATCGCCACGCTGGACACGTCAACACCATTGTCTTTCTCAAGTTGTAATTTATCTCCAAGTCAGCTACCACGTCACTCTCGGATTCAGCAGACATGCTGTCAGTGTTTCGATCATAACTTCTTCATACGACATCGAAACAGGGTGATCTTGGACTCATTGGAAAGGGAGCGATGATGTCGTTGTTTTGGGTCTGGTCCCAGCTCCATATCATTCGTGGATTAATCTGTGTGACCATGACAAAGTGCTGCGTCACCTATTTTAGGCCAACTTGGCCATGTATCGAGTCGGGTCTTAAGCCCAAGTTGTGGATGCCTCTCCTTGGTCCCCTTTAATCCTAGGATGCATCTCTTTATATTCCACGCAGCCGCCGTTGTTTACACTTGGGTTTTGTTAACTGAATCGTTCATTGTAACTGTGGTGACAAACCCTTTTACAATGATCCAGGGTCCCCATTCTTGATCTTCTCTACTGTGTCGATTAGTCCTTTGGAACCAAGTTCTTGAACCCTCTTTTGATATTTACGTCATTCATATTTGCAATTTTAGATTGCGTGTTTATACCTTCTTTCTTGTGTTAACAGCCTTCTTGGCGAGGTCAATCAAGTTGTGCTTGGTTGATAACCAACAGAGCAGTGGTGTAATGGTTGCAGGGTTCGAATCGTGTCTAATTTGAGGCCGGATCGCCAACATCGAGATCTCCGCAAATCGAATTTACTAGTTATCTCTTAAAAGGTCGGGCATGGTCCTCATCAATTGGTATCAGATCTTTCAGATTTACTGCGAGGTATAATCTCATTTGCCCTAGATTCATATTTGTTCGTTACCTATAGTCTACAAAAAGCCCAAAAAAATATTTCAATTTCCGTTGTCCTATCACCCGTTGTCCCTTGCAATTTCGTTTTCAAAATTACTTTGTTGAGTTTGTATCCGTGCTTGAGTCTACTTGCTGGTTTCGGTTGTGTTTGTCGTCGTAGTTCAACTGCACCATTGTTGTTCTTTGTTTCCGCCGCTATCTCATCCAATGTTCCCAAACAGCAAGTCGAAGCCACCATATTACTCGACTTGCCCCCGCTAGCTGCCTTGTGTGATCTCTCGCCGCCGCACTAACCGTAGATAATAGGTTGCCAGCCGCTGTTCTTTTGCCTGCATCACAGCCCTCCTTACATCATCAGCCGAATACCTACTGCTGTTAGTCACAGGGACGATTCATCCTATGATTGGTGTTGAAGTTTAGGGACGCTTTGCCCTAACTGCCGTAGCCGCCATGTTGTGCCTTCCGAAAAACAACATAACTTGAGATACCTTTGGTAAAACAGGCATAAGTTTTCGCTTGTTTATCAGAAAAATCTGAAATTTTTACAGCAGTTGCTTGACACCATTTGGACCCGATCCAAACTCGGCTTCGCCCTGTTTGGTCTCATCAAAACTGCTTAAAATTAGGAAAATAAAGAAAAAAATTGTCAAGGGTTTTGCATGCTTTTTAGAGAACTTGCTGAATTTTTGTAGACTACATCTGACCTCAGTTGTAGGTTCTATTTTTTTTGGTTACATCTTTTGTGGTCCTTGTTTGGAGAAAAATATAAAAAATAGTGAAAAAATAAAAAAAATTGATTCCTACTAGTGCATTTTTAGAAAATTTGAGGTAAATTCATGAAAAAAGAAAAATCCGCTCTATTTGCTTGTTCGCTGAGTTCTTTCTATCGTACTTTGTTTCACCTTATTGCGCTACATCTAGACATGTCTTAGCCAGCAATTGTGATTTGTCCTCTGGATACTTATTGAACTTAGCTAAATCTGTATTCGTTAATTGCTACTCCTTGTTGTTTATTGTCTGCCTTTCCAAAGCTCCACATATACTTCTATCAGCATAGATTCATCTTGCAATTTACCCACTGTTGGGTTCCGTAATAAGGGATACCCAAATCAGAGCAATAAAAAATGAAAAGAAATATACTAACCGCAATCATCAGGGCCTCGGTTGCAAGTTCCGACTCGCCAGGGCCTCGGACGCCAGTTCCGACTCGCCCGACCCCCCAGGGCCTCGGACGCCAGTTCCGACTCGCCCGACCCCCCAGGGCCTCGGACGCAAGTTCCGACTCGCCCGACCCCCTAGGGCCTCGAACGCCAGTTCCGACTCGCCCGACCCCCCAGGGCCTCGGACGCAAGTTCCGACTCGCCCGACCCCCCAGGGCCTCGGACGCATGTTCCGCCTCGCCCGACCCCGTCCAGGCTCGGGCGCCGGACCCCACTCCGCCTGAGTAGAAAGACTTCCACCACACGGCGCCCGTACCCGCGACATGATAGACGCGACGGCCCCCATAACGCGGCAGGGCAAGGCGACGACTGTTTCAACCGCCCCGGTCACTGTGGCCTTACCTCCGTCACTATACACCCTTACCCCTGTTCACTGTAGCACACTACCGCACAGGAGAAAGGGAATGGCCGAGGTAAATCAGCACCACTGTTTGTGGTCATTTCCCACTGTTGACAAGATATGCAGCAGTACCGGCGATCCGACCCCCGCGACCCCTACAGGGTTCGGTAACCCTCTACAGGAGTAGCCGTGCCATCAACCATCCCTCAAGGACGAAACGGACCAGCCTCAACAGGGTCGGAACTGTGGTTTCACCATTCAACAGAAGAAATCTACTCTTGTAAAAACCTGTCTTCCCCTTGAGACTATAAAAGGGGAGCCAGGGTTCACAACTAGAGAGAGGGGACAAGTTCAGAAAAACACACACGCACACAACACTCTTTCACAGAGCAACAACCCGCACTCTGTCCACACCAAGCCGAGACCTGGGACATAGCCCTCTCTCGCATCCAGCTTGTACCCCCTACTGCAAGCACCTTTGGGTGCAAGGTTATACAGAATTCACCGCCACACTGGACGTAGGGCATCCTTGGCCCGAACCAGTATAAACCCACTGTGTCTCACTTGCATCACCATCCAAGCTTGGTCAGTCACGCAGACTTATACTTGTTAGTGCCTAGACCGCGAGTCTAGACGCTGACAGTTGGCGCACCAGGTAGGGGCCTTCTGCGTGACGCTTGCCAGTCCCTACTGGGAAGGCTTGGATGGCAGACGGATTTCGCCCGCTCCGTCGCGGCACCATCGTGATGTTTGGGAGTTTGGAGTTCATGTCCCTCGGTTCCGGTTACGACATGGTCCTCCTCCCGCCACGCAACGACGCCGAGCCTAGCCCTGAGCTGATCCCACCACAGTCGGTGCGTGGGAGACGTTCGGGACACCATGCGGGGGGCTCACGGAGGGGGCGTCAGAGATCCAGGATCTCCGACCCTACCTCTGAGGCTAGGACCCGTCCGGTCCTCCCCCCGCATATTCCTCACCAGGTCGCCCGTTCCTCCGGCCCGACAGGCGCTAGAGGAAGGGCTCGAGGGGCATCAAACCCCGGTCCCAGGACCAACAGAGGATCATCGCGGTCTCCCGTTCCACCCCGGTCAAAGGGGAAGGCACGGCCCACGCCCGTCCCACGCAAGGGGGACAAAGGGGCCTCAACGTCCTGTCCTCCTCCGTCTACACACGAAGGAGCAGCAGCGGCACCTCCTGAGTTACCTTTTGGGCTCAGGAATGCCGCCGCCACCTACGCCTCTTCCGTGAGCACTTCACTAAGTGCGTACGCGGAACTTCCTAGGCACCACTTGAGCTCTACTCTGGACCTCATCTCTACGCCGCCCGTTTCGCCATACCCTGAGGATTCTACCTCAGGCGACGGCGAGTGGGCGGGCGCTGATTTTTCCGGGTGTGGCGACCCGGAGACCTTCATGCGTTTCTTGGAGGCCAGCAACTATTGTCTTGGCTACTACGACTCCGACGACGGAAATTACGACCCGTCACGAGAATGCTTCAACTTGGAAGTCGGAGGCATGCCGCATAACGCCCAGGGAGACGCAGGGCACTCTAGGCAAGAGAATGCCACTCCACCACCCAACCCTACTCCTGGAACCGATCTCGGGGCCCGTGGGGTAGCATCTGCCCCCGTTGGAGGACACCGTCCTGACCTCGCACAACTCGATGAGCTGGAGGCCAGGCTCGAAGAAGAACGCACACGCCTCCGCCAACTCCGCGAGACTCTGGTCCGAGAGCCGACAGGCCGCGGAGACGGGGGTGAAGCCAGGCGTCGCGCCCGTGGTGTCAACCGTCGCATTGTCGAGGACCAAGGGGGAGACGCCCCAGTCTTCAGCACGGCCAGCCAGAACGTGATGGCCGCTGCGCTCCTCCTCAGGGCGATGCCCGAGCCATCGACCCCTGAGGGAAGAAGAGTGCGCCAGGGGTTACGTGGCCTCCTGGAGCAGGCTGTGGTGCAGAACGCGGAAAGTTCTGCCTCGCAATCCCATAGCACAAGACGTCATGGAGACCGACCCCCTCCGAACAAGGCACCAACAGTACAGGGTCCGCCGCCCCCTGACCCCCAAAGGGGCGACAAGGCCCCGTCGATACACGAGCGCGTCGGAGCAGGCGTGGACATACGGGCCACCCTCGAGGCCAGGCGACGTGACAGGGACGAGGCGGAGTCCCGACGTTACCGACCGCGCCGAGGCGGGAGGTACGACCCCGATCACGACCGAAGCACGTCACCAGAGCCTCCGGGTCCCCGCGTCTTCAGCGAGGCCATACGCAGGGCCAAGTTCCCGGCGCGATTCCGACAGCCCGCCAACCTCACCAAGTACTGAGGGGAAATTAACCCTGAGCTCTGGCTGGCGGACTACCGCCTGGCATGCCAGCTAGGCGGCGCGGATGACGACCTGCTCATCATCCGCAACCTTCCACTCCACCTGGCCGATACGGCCAGGGCGTGGCTCGAGCACCTCCCTGAACGCCTGATCCACGACTGGGCTGACCTAGTCAGGATCTTTGTCGGGAACTTCCAGGGCACATAACCCTAGGAACTCCTGGGACCTCAGGAGCTGCCGGCAGAAGCCTGACGAGTCTCTTCAAGACTTCATCAGGCGATTCTCCAAACAATGCACCGAGCTCCCCAACATCACGGACTCCGACGTGATCGGAGCCTTTATTTCTGGTACCACCTGCAAGGAGCTGGTACACGAGCTCGGACGCAAGACCCCCACAAGCACGAGCCAGCTGCTCGACATCGCCACCAACTTTGCCTCAGGCGAAGAGGCAGTCGGCGCCATCTTCTCCGACGGTGCAGCTAAAGGGAAGCAGAAGGCCGAGGCCGCCGAGGCCTCAGGATCACGCGACCCCAAGAAGAAGAAGAAGGGCCGCAAGGGGCGGCAGGGTCAGTCGGACGACAACCTGGTCGCCGCGGCAGATCGCAAGAACCCCAAGCGGGCTCCTGCTGGCCCCGGTCTCTTCGACGAAATGTTGAAGAAGCCATGCCCCTATCATAGGGGACCAACCAAGCACAACCTCGAGGAGTGCACCGTCCTCCGTCGGTACTATACCGACATCATCACCAAGGAGTGCCGGAGAACCTCCCAAGGACGACGACCCCGAGGGGGAGGTTTTCCCCAAGATCAAGAACTGCCTTCTGATCTTTGGGGGACGAACGGCTCACCTCACTGCAAGCCAGAGGAAGCGCGAACTCCGAGAAGTCTGCGCAGTCAGCACGGCCGCGCCCTTGTACCTCAAATGGTCCGAGAGCGCGATCACGTTCGACAGACAGGATCACCCGGATCGGATCCCCAATCCCAGGAGCTACCCTCTGATCGTCGACCCCATCATCGCCGAGACCCGTCTCACTAAGGTGCTGATGGATGGAGGCAGTGGCCTCAATATCCTCTATGTCGAGACTCTGGCCCTCATGGGGATCAGCAAGTCCCGGCTAAGGAACGACACCGCGCCATTCCATGGAGTGGTGCCGGGGCATCGTGCCCACCCCCTCGGGCAGATCGATCTGTCCGTCTGCTTCGGGACCCCTGACAACTTTAGACGGGAAGTCCTCACCTTCGACGTGGTCGGGTTCCCGGGGACCTACCACGCGATCCTGGGACCACCATGCTACGCCAAGTTCATGGCCGTCCCCAACTACACTTACCTCAAGCTCAAGATGCCAGGACCAAAGGGCATCATCACCGTCAGCACGACCAGCCAGCACGCCTACCAGTGCGACGTCGAGTGCGTCGAGCAGGCCGAAGCTCTGGCAGAGTCTCTGGCCATTCTTACCGGCCTCGGTGACTGCGACCAGGACATCCCCGACCCCAAGCGTCATGCCGGGAGCTTCGAGCCGGCAGGGGAGACCAAGCTGGTTTTCCTCAACCCCGGGACCTCTGAAGGCAAGGCATTGAGGATTAGCTCCAGCCTCGACCCCAAATAGGAAGTGGTGCTCGTCGACTTTCTCCGCGCAAACGCCGATATATTTGCGTGGAGTCCCTCAGACATGCCCGGAATACCGAGGGAAGTCGCCGAGCACTCCTTGGACGTCCGAGCCGGCTCCAAACCCGTAAAGCAACGCCTGCGCCGATTCGACAAGGAGAAGCACCGGGCCATCGGGGAGGAAATCCACAAGCTGCTGGCGGCCGGATTCATCAAGGAGGTATTCCATCCCGAGTGGTTAGCCAACCCCGTGCTAGTTAAAAAGAAAAATGGGAAGTGGAGGATGTGTGTAGACTACACTGGTTTAAATAAAGCATGTCCAAAGAATCCTTTTCCCTTGCCTCGCATTGATCAGATAGTAGACTCCACCGCGGGATGTGAAATTTTGTCTTTCATTGATGCTTACTCCGGCTACCACCAAATCAAGATGAAAGAGTCCGACCAGCTCGCGACTTCGTTCATCACCCCTTTCGGAATGTATTGTTACGTAACCATGCCGTTCGGCCTCAAAAACGTGGGGGCTACATATCAACGATGTATGCTCCAGGTTTTTGGGAACCTTATAGGCAAAACGGTAGAGGCTTACGTAGACGACATCGTCGTCAAGTCTAGGAAGGCGAGCGGCCTGGTCGCCGACCTGGAAGAAACATTCCGATGCCTTAGGGTGAAAGGGATCAGACTCAACCCCGAAAAGTGCGTTTTCGGGGTCCCCCGAGGCATGCTCCTTGGATTTATTGTGTCTAAGCGGGGGATCGAGGCCAATCCAGAAAAGGTCTCGGCCATCGCAAATATGGGCCCCATTCGTAGCCTAAAGGGAGTACAGAGGGTAATGGGATGTCTAGCTTCCCTAAGCCGTTTCATTTCTCGACTCGGAGAAAAAGGGCTACCTCTGTATAGATTACTTAGGAAATCTGAGCACTTTTCCTGGAGTCCCGAGGCCCAGGAAGCCCTTGACAAGCTCAAGGCTCTGCTCACCAACCCTCCCATCCTGGTGCCCCCCGCCGAGGGGGAGCCACTTCTTCTCTACGTCGCAGCCACTGATCAGGTGGCCAGCGCAGCAATCGTGGTCGAGAGGAAGGAAGAAGGGCATGCCCTGCCGGTCCAAAGGCCGGTGTACTTCATCAGTGAAGTGCTCTCCGACACAAAGACCCGATACCCCCAGATTCAAAAACTGCTCTACGCAGTGGTGTTGGCCCGACGCAAGCTCCGCCATTACTTTGAATCTCACCTGGTCTCAGTGGTCTCATCTTTCCCTCTGGGAGAAGTGATTCAGAACCGAGAGGCCAACGGAAGGATTGCTAAATGGGCCATAGAGCTCATGGGCGATGGAATCACTTATGAGCCTCGGAAGGCCATAAAGTCCCAAGTACTGGCAGATTTCGTGGCAGAATGGATCGGGACTCAGCTCCCAGCACCTCAAATCCAGCACGAGTGCTGGACTATGTACTTCGACGGGTCTTTGATGAAAACCGGGGCCGGTGCGAGCCTCGTCTTCATCTCACCCCTCGGGGTAAGGATGCGATACGCGATCCAACTCCATTTCCCTGCTTCAAACAATGCAGCAGAGTACGAGGCCTTGGTTAACGGTCTCCACATCGCGATCGAGCTTGGGATCAAACGGCTCGATGCCCGAGGCGATTCCAGACTCATCATCGATCAAGTCATGAAAGAAAGATGGATGCGTACTGCAAAGCGGTCCGACGCCTGGAAGAAAAGTTTGACGGCCTCGAACTTAACCACGTGTTAAGAAAGTATAATGAGGCCGCCGACGCGCTCGCCAAAATGGCATCCGAGCGGGCCACGGTCCCCCCGGATGTTTTCGTCAGCGACCTCTACAAGCCCTCCATCGACTGCAGGGACGACGTGGGGTCGGACGAACCCCCAAGCGAACAAAGTTCCGACCCCAAAGATACCGCCGCCCCAGAGCAGGGTGTCATGGACATCGAGCCAGAGCCACCTGCGCCCGACGACTCGCCCGACTGGCGCTACCCTTTACTTCAACGCCTGGTCGACGGCACTTTGCCCATGGACCAGGCTGAAGCAAGGCGCGTGGCCCGTCGTGCCAAGACCTTCGTCCTCCTCGACGGGGAAATGTACAAGCGCAGCCCCTCGGGCATCCTCATGCGTTGCGTCCCACGTCAGGAAGGAGTCAAGCTCCTGCAGGACATACACTCGGGGGCTTGTGGCCATCACGCCGCACCTCGGACGTTGGTAGGAAATGCCTTCCGACAGGGTTTCTACTGGCCAACCGCTGTAGCCGATGCCACAGAAATCGTAAGGACCTGTGAGGGATGCCAGTTTTACGCTCGGCAGATACATCAGCCCGCCCAGGCCTTGCAGACGATCCCCATCACCTGGCCTTTCGCTGTCTGGGGCCTCGACCTGGTCGGGCCTCTGCAGAAAGCGCCCGGGGGCTTCACCCACGTGCTTGTCGCAATAGACAAGTTCTCCATGTGGATCGAGGTCCGACCCATCACAAGGATCAAGGCCGAACAGGCGGTATTATTCTTCACGGATATCGTCCATCGATTCGGAGTGCCGAACTCCATAATCACCGACAATGGCACACAATTCACCGGACGAAAGTTCCTACAGTTCTGTGACAAACACCACATACGTGTGGACTGGGCGGCAGTTGCTCACCCCAAGACCAATGGTCAGGTCGAGTGCGCCAATGGCATGATCCTCCAGGGCTTGAAGCCCAGGATCTTCAACCGCCTGAACAAGTTTGGGAAAAGGTGGCTCAAACAGCTACCGGCCGTCGTCTGGAGTCTGAGAACCTCCCGAAGCTGAGCCACGGGCTTCACCCCGTTCTTCATGGTCTATGGGTCGGAAGCCATCCTCCCCACTGACCTGGAGTACGGGTCTCCAAGGGTACAAGCCTACGACGAAAACAACGACAAGACGTTCCAAGAAGACGCGCTGGACCAGATCGACGAAGCCAGGGACGTAGCCCTCCTGCACTCTGCCAAGTACCAGCAGGCCCTCCGCCGATACCACGCGCGGCGGATCCGAGGCCGAGCATTTCAAGTCGGTGACTTGGTGCTAAGGCTCAGACAGAGGAACAAGGGTCGTCACAAGTTCACACCCCCCTGGGAAGGACCCTACGTCATCACCGAAGTCCTCTGACCCGGGACCTACAAGCTCGCCAATGAAGCAGGGGAGGTCTTCAAAAACGCATGGAACATAGAACAGCTACGTCGCTTTTTCCCTTAGAGCTTTGTAAAAATTTTCTTTGTTCATCCATTGCCTCCAAGGAATAAATCAAAGTTTAAGTTATCAGAGAGCCTCGGACCTGCCGAGCAGAGTCCGAACCTCCCTCGGGGGCTACATGGGGGGAACCCCCTATGTCGACTCCAAATCTTTTTCTTTTTTTGCACAAGTTAAAAGAACCCCGACCCAAGGTCTTCCTCCTCCTTCCTAAAAAGACTCAAGAAACCAAAAATCCGTCCCCTAAATCTTAAGGCATGAGCCCGAGGAAGGATCTGCGCTCACGAGCAAAGACCGCCTCAACTCACCTTAGATTCGGGAACGAATTCGGGCTTCCAAGAGTTACTAAGGAAAAAGGAAAAGTACTTAGGCTTGGGGACTCCGGCCTGCGCGATAACTCTAAGCAGCTCACCCGACCCC
Source organism: Sorghum bicolor (assembly GCF_000003195.3). Lineage (NCBI taxonomy): Eukaryota > Viridiplantae > Streptophyta > Magnoliopsida > Poales > Poaceae > Sorghum > Sorghum bicolor. The sequence continues at coordinate 8,440 of NW_018396511.1, read as the reverse complement.
GCGCTGCCGAGGTCAGATCAGTATAAAGAGAAAGGAAATAAGATACTTAGGGAGAATGCTCAAAAAGAGCAGTTATATTTACATTCGACAACAACATTATACATATATATGTTACAAGGCCCACTGGCCCCAACACCCACAAAAAGAAAAAAGAAAAACTAAGAATCCTATTGCCCTATCTACTCAGGTCCTTGAGCCCCGAGGGGGGGAAGCTCCGCCTCATCGTCAAAAAGGCGGCCAAGGCATCTCCTGGGACAGTCGCGGCGTCGTCGAGCCTCTGCACCTCCTCCTGGGCTTCTGCTTCATCGTCAAGGAGGACGTAGCCCTCAAAAACCGCCGGCAAATCAATGCCGGCATAGTGAGAGCTCACCACCGTCAGGGCCTTTTTCACCCCAGTGTGGAGCGCCTCCCTCATCCTCTCCCCAGCCCGGGAGTAAAGGGCCTCGACCCGACTGCGCAACGACGACCCCGACACCGATACCCCGAGCCCCTCACACACCGAGGTGACCACGGCTTCAAGAGCCGAGCGGTCCGAAGCCTCAGCGTCGAGGGACTTTTGCAGGGCCTCGGCGGCAGAGGCTGCCTTAACCACCTTCCTCTCCAAATCTAATCGAAAAACAGAACAAGAAACAGGAAGTCAGGAAAAGCTAACTCAAAAAGTCTAAAGGAGTCCAGGATGAAGGGCGCAAGTCTTACCCTCGGCACGCTTCTCGTGCTCCGCCGAGCTCTGATGCCAGCGGGCCACCTCGCTCAGTGCCCCGGACAGGTCGGTCTGAGCTTGGTTCAAGGCAAGGTCTTTCTCGGCGAGCAAAGCTTCAAGCCGAGCGACCTCACTCCTGTACCCCTCAGCCGCCGCCTTTTGCGCCTTGGTTTCCTGGGCAAGGACCCCAATCTTCTCCTCTAGGGGGGCGACCTTATCCCGAGCCTCCCGAGCCTCGGTGGCCAGTGCCGAGCACTTCTGCCGAAGCTCGGCAGAAATCTCACACTCCTTCGCGAGCTCCCCCTCGGCCGCCTCTCTGGCAGCCCTCTCCTTCTCAAAGGACGCCCAAGCATCCTTCTCCCGACGGAGAAATACCGATTTCTCCTGGGAGGTGGCCTTGAGCGCCTGCAAGGACAGAGGTCACACAGGGAGTTAATATTGCAAAAGTAAGGACAAAACTACTTTCCAACACGGTTAAAAATTTTTACCTGAGCCAAATTAAACATGTCGCGGCCCACGAGCTGGGTAGCTCGGTTAAGGGCCTCGACACCGGCGCGCCCAGACGCATCCAGACCCTGCCAGAGGTAATTCTCTGACGGGTCATCCAGGACAAATCTGGCTCCCCCCTCGGCATCGCCGAGGTTGGGCCAGATTACGGGGCTCTTGCCCCATCCGGTTTCCTCCTCCCTCCCCGCCGCGGGGGCCTCGGGTGCCGCGCTGGACACCACGATGGCTCGCCCCTCCTCGGCGCACGCAGGACGGGCCGCACCTCCGAGGTCAGCGTCCTCCGGTCCTTGGGGCTTCGGCGCCCCTGTGTCTTGCCCCGGGTGGCGCCCTGCCTCCTCGTAGCCTGGAGGCGGCGGAGACACGGGCCTAGCCGACCCGGGAGTTGACTGAGCCCCCCTCTTCATAGCTTTCAGGGGGGCCAGCGCCACCGAAGGCGCCTTTTGCTTACGGCTGGGGAAACAACACCAAGTTAGAAGAAAGAGAAAAACAAAAAATCGGCAGAAGGATCAGGAATGCTATCTTTACCTCGCCCGGGGAGCAGATTTCTTATAGGAGCCCTGAGCTCCTTGGGGGTCTCCCGTGGCGCCTGGGGCCGACGGCCGGACCCCCGCCTCGCCCGCCGATGGCGCAGGGGGCGCCATGACGGCCTCGGCCTGCGACACCTCCACGGAGTCACCAGCTCCCGTCCCGGACGTTGGGGTGGGCTCGGCCGGACCCTCCGGCGCTACCGACTGAGGGGCCTCCTTGGGCTTAGCCTCTGACGCCTTCCCCCCTCTTGGAGGCCCACGGGGGCCGAATCTTCACGAGGGGCGCCGTCCTCGTCGTCCACAACAATGTGGGGGACGGGCTACCCGCCCCCTGGTGCCTGGGTCCCCTCGGGGGTCTCCGACCCTCCTCGGGCCTTTGACCCCTCCGGGGCCTCGATCCCCCTGGCAGGAGGGACTGCGTCGTCCTCCTCCATCAGCTCGTCGAGCCAGTCGACGTCGCCGCCCCCGCCCTCTATCTCCGAGACTGAAGTCTCAGGAGACGGAGGCGGCGCGACCCCCGCCTTCTCGGCTTCACGGCGGTTCATGGAGGCGACCTCCCGTCTCTCCGCCCTTCGCGCCGCCTTAGCTTTCTTCCCTTCCTTGACCTTCTTTTGCTCCTCGTTCCGGGCCCGATTCTTGGCCCGGATCTCTTTGTCCTCCGGGACAGGGGGCAGGGAGTCCTTGATGGCCCCGATCCCCTGTGGAGCAAGCAGATCAACAAGGAAATCAGGCGAAAGAAAAAACGGGAGCAAGAGATCGAAATGAAAGGAAACCTTCTTACCAAGGAAATGTAGCCCTTTTCAGGGCGCATCGGCACCACCCGGGAGTTCTTCATCTCCAGGTGTGTGGTCTTCTCGACCCGGGCGGCGATGTCCGAAGCCGATATCGGCTCGGCTAACATCCTCGTCCCTGCCCAAGGGACGTCCCGGGTCATTCCGAACATGGGCACCCGGCGCTGCGCCAGCGGAAGCAGGCTCCTCTTGTGGAACGCTGTTGCCACCGTGGCCGCAGTGACTCGGGCCTCTCGCAGCTTCTGAAGCCCCGCGAGAAGCGGGGCGAGCCTCTTCTGCTCCTCGGCCGGAGCGCCCCACGCCCACTTCTGGGGGGCCTCTGTCACCATCTTTCTGGAGTACTTCGGCAGAAGACCACCGTCATTCCGGAGGTAGAACCACGCGCTCTGCCACCCCCGGTTTGACGATGGCATCGTGCTCTAGATGTACAGTCCGGACCATTGCTGGCGAAGCTGCAGCGTGCAGCTGCCGGCCCGCAGGGGGATCTTCTCCTTCCCCACATAGCGGGCTGACATGTCCGCCTTGAAGAGGTGAAGCCAGAGGTTCCAACTAATAGGAACCCCCAGGAACCCCTCGCAAATCGTGGTGAAGACGGCGGCCTGCATCACCGAATTTGGGTTGAGGTTGTGTAACTCCACCTCGTAATAGTGGAGGATGGCCCTGATCAGGCGGCCGGCCGGAACTCCGAACCCCCGGTCTAGGAACGACAGGAAGCACACCACGTAGCCCGGCGGCGGGTTTGGCTCCCTGTCGTTCACCGAGGGAACAATCCATTCTGGGAACCCGACGTCCTTGAGAGGACGAAGAATCCCGGCCTTCACGCGCGCCTCCAGCGCGGACTTGGTCACGCTGCTAGGCGGCCATGCCTCGACGCCGGCCATGGCTCTGGGAGGAAGAGGAAAGCCTGCGCGATGGAGGTGGAAGAGACGGCGGCAGAAGAAGGGGCAGGAGGCAAAGGTTTTGTGGCGCAGGAGCGAGAGGAAAGAAACCAAAACCCCAGCGGCCGCTTTTATAGAAGGGGGCGAGCCACGACCACGCCCCTACAAGGAAGGCCAAGCAGGAGAGAGAGCAACCGTCGCCCACTCAGGTGAAAAACTCGATGCGCCAACTCCCTCCGGTTCCCGCGCCCGCCGCACGCATTAAATTCGCAGGCGAAACGTCCTGTCCAAACCGGGGCGAGACGGCACAGCCGTTTCGAGTCCCCACGCGCCGCGCCTCAAAAGGAGCGCCCTGAAAAGTTATGACAGGGCGGTTCCTTCCAAGGGACGCGGCGCCCGACCCCCCGCTGACCAAGCGTCGCATAGAGGTCTCCGTCGGGCGTCAGATTCCGTCTTGCCCGAGCCCGACGCGAAAGAACGAGTCTGAAGAGAGCCTCTTAAGGCCCAAAATCCCCAGGCCATGGCCACCTACGTTCCAGAGGTTGCGAGACTGACCTGCGACACAGGTTCGAACAGTCGCCTCAGGATAACTGAGTGAGGGATGACTGGAGATGAGCACAATAGAGGCCAAGGTCCGAACCCAACAGGGAGTCGGCGCATCTTTACAAGTCATATCCGAGACCCATGCGGGTGTCACGAGAGTGGAATCCCATCGAGGGAGGCATCGAGCCCTCGGAACCTAACGAACGGTTCTGACATCCACCGTGACTGCCCTCGGGTACTTTTTGAGATGTGCCCATAAGGCCAATAGCCGACCCCTATCGAACGAGACTCGGACATCCACTCGGATCTACCCGCCTGCAGCTCCCGGGAAGTGTCATCACTCGCCCACCGAGGGTAGTACGGCACGACCCACCCCTCCTCCGAGCGAAAGGAAGAATGAGGGACGGAATTACAAGACGAGAAAGAACCTGATCGACCCTTGCGGGGAAAGGGCTCGGGGGCTTCCTCGCAACATGGGAACAGGCACTGCGTGTAAAGAACACGCAACCTATCCCTAAAAAACGTTCCAGACTATAGCTGTCAAAGGGTGAAAGCCTTTGAAGGAATAACACCATTACTCCAAAAGGCTCGGGGGCTACACCCGGCGGGTGCGCTCGCGCGCACCCCCCGAGAAAAGTAAAAGGCTCCGAATCAACCACAGTCCCTGAGGAAAGAACCTCTAAAGAGGTGACCTCACCTCTCAGAGGCTCGGGGGCTACTGTTGGGTTCCGTAATAAGGGATACCCAAATCAGAGCAATAAAAAACGCAAAGAAATATACTAACCGCAATCATCAGGGCTTCGGTCGCAAGTTCCGACTCGCCAGGGCCTCGGACGCCAGTTCCGACTCGCCCGACCCCCCAGGGCCTCGGACGCCAGTTCCGACTCGCCCGACCCCCCAGGGCCTCGGACGCAAGTTCCGACTCGCCCGACCCCCCAGGGCCTCGGACGCCAGTTCCGACTCTCCCGACCCCCAAGGGCCTCGGACGCAAGTTCCGACTCGCCCGACCCCCCAGGGCCTCGGACGCATGTTCCGCCTCGCCCGACCCCGTCCAGGCTGGGGCGCCGGACCCCACTCTGCCTGAGCAGAAAGACTTCCACCACACGGCGCCCGTACCCGCGACATGATAGACGCGACGGCCCCCATAACGCGGCAGGGCAAGGCGACGACTGTTTCAACCGCCCCGGTCACTGTGGCCTTACCTCCGTCACTATACACCCTTACCCCTGTTCACTGTAGCACACTACCGCACAGGAGAAAGGGAATGGGCGAGGTAAATCAGCACCACTGTTTGTGGTCATTTCCCACTGTTGACAGGATATGCAGCAGTACCGGCGATCCGACCCTCGCGACCCCTACAGGGTTCGGTAACCCTCTACAGGAGTAGCCATGCCATCAACCATCCCTCAAGGACGAAACGGACCAGCCTCAACAGGGTCGGAACTGTGGTTTCACCATTCAACAGAAGAAATCTACTCTTGTAAAAACCTGTCTTCCCCTTGAGACTATAAAAGGGGAGCCAGGGTTCACAACTAGAGAGAGGGGACAAGTTCAGAAAAACACACACGCACACAACACTCTTTCACAGAGCAACAACCCGCACTCTGTCCACACCAAGCCGAGACCTGGGACATAGCCCTCTCTCGCATCCAGCTTGTACCCCCTACTGCAAGCACCTTTGGGTGCAAGGTTATACAGAATTCACCGCCACACTGGACGTAGGGCATCCTTGGCCCGAACCAGTATAAACCCACTGTGTCTCACTTGCATCACCATCCAAGCTTGGTCAGTCACGCAGACTTATACTTGTTAGTGCCTAGACCGCGAGTCTAGATGCCGACACCCACGCTCAACAACAGATTGTTTCGTCAATTTGGTTTTTCTCTTGTTTGACTTTGGTACGAACACCTGTAAGACGGTGGTAAGCCGCTTGTAATTTTACATTCCACTTTCACCACCAGCACCACTTCATTTCTTTTAGGTGATATGGATAATGCTTTAGTGTTGTCTTTTCCTATTTTCTAACAATGGTAGGATCTTCGAAGGATTTTAATGATTGTGTGTCCAAGGGTAATCTTACAACGTTCATCTCTGAACAACGTAATCTTATGAACAAGTTAACATGCAATATCAAAAATCTGGTCACCCGTATTGAACAGATCGAGCAACGCCCTCCATCTCATCATGATGATAATGAAGATGCAAATGTTTTTGATGATGAAGATGTGGATGCTGACAGTGATACACGCAACCGTCGCCGCTATAACTTCAATCATCGAAGTATGGGAGGTAATAATCATGGTAATAATGATCCTTTGGCTAAAATTAGATTTAACCTATCTCCTTCTGCTCGTACTGTAGATTCTGAGGCATATTTAGATTGGGAGCTTGCTGTTCAGCAAAAATTTGATTCTCATAATGTTCATGCTCAGCATAGAGTTGAACTTGCTACTAGTGAGTTTACTAATTTTGTTTTGTTTTGGTGGAGTGATCTTTGCAATACTAATAATTGAAAGGACCTTGATGTCGCCTAGGAGGCCTAGAGGGGGGATGAATAGGCCTACAAAAATTCTGCTCAAATAGAAATTAAAACTCAGTGCGGCACTGCCTCTCTTTGAGGGCGGCACTGCCTTCTTGCAACCGTGAGTCCAACACAGCCCAAACTTGGTGAAGATATACTAGAGATATCCAGTGACAAATCTGCAAAGTTTTAACTAAAAACTCTATCAGATTAGAGGGCGGCACTGCCGCTCTTGGAGGGCGGCACTGCCGGCCTACGCAGGAGAAACTTAGTACAATTCAAAATTCAACCAAGGGAATTTAGATCAGATAAATTTCCTAGCTTCCTGCAACTATGTTAGTCACTGAATAATAGATATACGCAGCAGAACAAGTACTTCCAAGTAGATCGGCCACAAACGCTACAATCACACTACAAAAAAAGTTGGATTTTATGTCAACAAGAGTCTGTCACATAAAGCTTAAATGTTGTCATAAAAAGATTCTTATGACGGCACAGCACCGTCACGTGTAGCGTCACAAAACGATCGTCACAAAATGGAAATGTGACGGTAACAAGCTAAGTCGTCACAATATGTCCCAACATTTTGTGACGGTATTTACACTTCCGTCACATAAGGCGACTCTTTTATGACGACAGTAATAGCAATGCAAGAATGTAAATCAGCACATGATATTTATCCCGTGGTTCGGCGTCGCCACTAAGGCTGGCCTAAGTCCATGTTGTTGAGGTGCCCACACAAGGACCGTCTTGCCACCAAGGCTTGCCCTTCCCTCGTTCTCCAAACAAGAGTGTTTCCTCTTGAAGGAGGGGTGATTTCACTAGCTGCAATAGAGGCTTACAAACTGTCCCGCTGCTCACCACAAGCACGGGAGCTCGCCAGGCGATGCCTAGCCGTCTAGGAGGCTTCACCTCCAAGAGTAAAAAATGCACAATGAAGATTGACGAAGCCCAGGAAGTGCTCAAGGTTACGATTGCTCTAATCTACTCACAAACACTTAATCACACAGCTCCAACTCTTAATCATGCACTAAGCACTTTACTCTCACAAAGGGAGGGTTGGGTAGAGGCATTGGAATGGCTTTGGAAAGTCTGGAGCATCAGCAGCACGACCAGAAACAGTGGGATGGGTATATATACTCATCCCACTCAAACTACCCGTTAGGATTCAAAAACTAGCCGTTGTGACTATACAGGGGTGGCACTGCCGCCCATCATGTGCGGCACTGCCGCCCTTGTAAAAACAGCACAGGTCACCTTACGAAAAAAGCCATAACTTTTTACTCCAAGCTCCGTTTGCAGTGATCTTGGACTTTTCGAAAAGCTTGTTTCGAGGCATATCCAACCCTGCAGAGAACAAGCTCCAAGATCAACTTGTGCAGGTGCAGTGCTAAATGTTTTCTCTCTTGTTAGCACTTGGGTTCAGTTAGTTTGAGCACTTGAGACTTGTCTATCATTCGTATTGCATCCCCCTTGATAGTATGACATACCTATACTCAAGAACAAGAGAATATAACTAATTTGATTACTTGAGTCTTCAGTGTCTTCATATGCCATTTCTGCTCAATATTACTCTATGAAGGGTTGCAATCAACTTTGTATCCTTTCTTTGAGCAAACATACCTTGAGCATGTGACTTGACCCATTTCAACACATATGAGTTCACCTCCATGGCTTCAAGTCACTTCTACTAATGATTTGATTCTCAACACAATATGACTCCTCATAGCTTGATTAGTTCCTCGACTCAATGCAAGTACTCTCTTCTTCACCTTAGCCATGGTACCTCGGTCCTTAAGCCGTCGCTATCCCTTCACCTCCGCTTAGTCCCTCGAAGCCCTTTCCTTTCTATCTTCACCTTATCAAGCCATACACAAGTCATATCATATTAAGCATCCATTGAATAACCATTTCTTCAATATCGTGATGCTTGCTTGAATATCTTCTAGATATAAATATTGAGATCAATCAAG
>NW_018396510.1:0-20487 GCF_000003195.3 Sorghum bicolor | reverse complement strand
ATCACGCTCACGCGTGGCAGGCCGCAGGTACGTTTTGGGGTCGATATAGGGATGAAAATGGTACGCATATTTTCCGATAGTATTCGAGATCGAATTCGTTAAGAGGGGTTCAGATCTATCTGTATCGGAGTCTAAATATTTAACATTCAATACCGTATCCGTATCCGAATACTTAAATCGTATATTTATGACGTCGACATCCAATCGTATCTTATCCGACAGAGTTGAGATTATCTATCCGAATTCGACCAAAAATATGAAAACAAACTGTCCGTATCAGATCTGTATGATAGAAACAGGATCTACTAGCAGTGTATCGAGTCGGGGAACAAAACATATAGCAGCAAACAATGATACATATATATGCACTAGATACATTACAACTAAGTAGATCTATTGCAACTGAGTAGAAACACGTAGATCAGGAGTTTAGGGTTTCGACCGTCGTTGGCGGCGGGTGCAGATCCAGTGGGGTCCATGGCGAGGGCGTTGACGCGGTGGCGGAGTAGATCACGTCGTCCTTCGGGCCTCCACCGGCACTGACCGACGACGGCGGGGTAGGAGTAGAACGGAGGCGGCGCGGTGGTGCTTCCCGACGCCACTGCGCACTGCCGATCGGAAGGCCTAGGGTTTTGTCGAGTGGGGTGTATGCACGACGAACTTAGGGTCGGCGTGCCTGCGGCCCCCACTCCTGTTTATATAGCGCAGCGCGTCGGGGGCCCACCAACCATGGATCGGTTGGGCGCCCCCGATCAGGGCGCGATCCAGAGGGAAAAAGGCCCCAGCCGTTGGGCTGGGCCTGAGATCAATCCAACATTCTCCCCCTTGATCTCATCTATGCTTTCTCGCTTTGTCAACTCACCCCATCACAAATCAGTGTATTGAGCATGCTTCATCTTAACAGTTATCACTGCTAGATTAGACAGCCACAAACACTTTTCTGTTTAGAGATGAATTCTCGCCTTGGGCCCCTTACTATCCAGGAATCACAGGCTTTCCCTTAAACCCATGCCGGCTGCATGTTCTCTGAACACACTGGGCGGTAAGCCTTTCGTAAGCGGATCCGCTAGCATCTTTTCTGTGCTTATATGTTCAAGACTTATGACGTGATCCCGGATTTTATCCTTGACAACATAATATTTAATGTCAATGTGCTTGGCAGCATTGCTTGACTTGTTGTTGTGAGCATACAACACTGCTGGCTCGTTGTCACAATACAACTTTAGTGGTTTATCGATGCTGTCGACCACCTTTAAACTGGGTATAAATTTCTTAAGCCAATTCACCTGTCCTGATGCCTCATAACAAGCAATAAACTCAGCATACATTGTGGACGATGCAGTGACTATTGTTTGTTTTGAGCTCTTCCATGATATGGCTCCTTGCGCGAGAGTGAATATATACCCTGAGGTAGACTTTCTATCATCTCCCGCGTAATCAGAATCTGAATACCCTACTATTTGTAGGTCATCAGATCTTCTATAGGTTAACATGAGCCCTTTCGTGCCTTGCAAGTACCTTAAGACTTTCTTTACTAGATTCCAGTGTTCCATACCTGGATTACTTTGATATCTACCAAGTAACCCGGTCACAAAAGCCAGGTCTGGGCGTGTGCACACTTGAGCATACTGTAAGCTTCCGACAGCTGAAGCGTATGGAACGGCTTGCATGCGATCGCGCTCGAACTTGCTCTTGGGACATTGATGTTCCCCATACTTGTCACCTTTTACAATAGGAGCAGGTGAAGGTCTACACTTATGCATATTGAATTTCTTCAATATTTTCTCTATATATGCCTCTTGGGACAATCCCAATACCCCTCGACTTCTATCTCGGTGAATCTTTATGCCCAAGACAAAAGAAGCTTCACCTAAATCTTTCATATCAAAATTTGAGGACAAAAATCTCTTGGTTTCCTGCAGTAGAGTGACATCACTACTGGCTAGTAGAATGTCATCTACATACAGTACTAGGAAAATGTATTTCCCATTCTTAAACTTTGCATATACGCAATTGTCCTCAACGTTCTCCTTAAACCCAAACTTTCTGATTGTCTTATCAAACTTCAAATACCACTGCCTGGATGCTTGCTTTAATCCATAAATGGATTTCTTCAGGCGACAGCCCATTCTTTCTTTGCCTGTCACAACAAAACCTTTCGGTTGTGCCATGTATACTCTTTCTTCTAGATCCCCATTGAGGAAAGCTGTCTTCACATCCATTTGATGCAATTCTAGATCAAAATGTGCCACTAGGGCCATTATGATTCTAAAAGAGTCCTTGCTCGAGACGGGAGAGAATGTTTCATTATAATCTATCCCTTCTCGCTGAGTAAAACCCTTGGCTACCAGTCTTGCTTTGTACCTTTCTATGTTCCCTTTGGAGTCACGTTTCACCTTGTAGACCCATTTGCAGCCTACTGTTTTGGCTCCTTCAGGAATTTTCTCTAGGTCCCAAACTTTATTGGTACTCATAGACTTTAATTCATCTTCCATGGCTTCTTGCCACTTAGATGCTTCGGTGCTCCTCATGGCTTCTTCAAATGAAGTGGGTTCATCCTCCATCTGAACTTCTTCGCATTCATAGACTATATAGTCATCTGGAATAGGAGACTTTCTCGCTCTTTGAGGTCTGCCAGAAGTTTCTGCTACTGGCATTTCTTCTTGAGGTTGCTCTTGTTGGGGCTGCTGTTCTTCAACTATGGGTTCATTCGGCTCCTGAGGGACAGGTTCCAAATTAGCCATAGGCGAAAAAGCAACAGGTGTTGTCACTACTGGTGTAGATCCAACAACAACAGGCAGTGTAAAGTAGGGTTCTTGCACTATGGGAATGGGCACGAACACCCGCTTCTCTTCAAGGGTAATTTCTCGCGCTGCCTTGCTCCCCCTGATCATCTGATCTTCTAGAAAACTAGCGTGTCTCGTTTCCACAAACTTGGTATGTCTACCAGGGCAGTAGAAACGATAACCTTTCGACTTTTCTGGATAGCCAATGAAATGACAACTTACTATTTTGGGGTCTAGCTTTCCTATGTTTGGGTTAAACACTTTTGCTTCAGCGGGGCTCCCCCAGACACGCAGATGGTTGACTGAGGGTTTCCTGCCGGTCCACAACTCATACGGGGTTTTAAGTACTGACTTGCTTGGAACTCTGTTGAGAATATGAATGGCGGTTTTTAAGGCCTCCATCCACAAACTCAGTGGCAGAGTGGAATAGCTCATCATGCTGCGCACCATATCCATTAGAGTACGGTTACGCCTTTCTGCTACTCCATTCTGCTGTGGGTCCCCTGGCATTGAATACTGGGCTACTATGCCATTTTCCTATAAGAACCTTGCAAAAGGTCCAGGAACTTGTCCATAAGGGGTATGTCGACCGTAGTACTCCCCCCCACGGTCAGATCTTACTACTTTGATTTTTCTGTCTAGTTGGTTTTCAACCTCAGCCTTGAATATCTTAAATTTGTCTAAAGCTTCTGAGCGTTCTTTGATTGGATAGATGTATCCAAAACGAGAGTAGTCATCTGTGAATGTGATGAAGGAATCAAAACCATCCACAGATGTCACTGGAAAAGGTCCACAGATGTCTGTGTGGATCAATTCTAGTACTCCCATGCTTCGCTTAGCGCCTTTCTTTATGTTCTTTACTAACTTGCCTTTAATGCAATCAACGCATTGCTCTAACTCTGAGAGTTCTAATGGTGGGAGGATTGATTCTTTGACTAAGCGTTCTATTCTCCCCCTCCAAATATGGCCTAAACGACAGTGCCATAATTTCGATGAGGAATCAATTCTCTTTCTTTTCTTGCTAGCATCTGCGGGTATTGCATTCTCAGCATTATTACATTCAGCATTCACATTCTCAGACAAAGATAATAAATAAAGTTTGTCTTGTCGGAAGGCAAGACCCACACATTTATTATTTAACTGTAGCTTACAATCATTCTTGCTGAAATGGCAATCAAAACCATAGTCTGACAAACATGAAACTGAAATTAAATTTCTAGCTAAAGAGGGAACATAAAGAACATCATGCAACTCAAGGGTGAAGCCACTAGCTAAATCTAGAGATAAATTTCCTATAGCTTGAACTTCAGCTTCAACACCAGTGGCCACCTTAATCTGTCTTTCTCCTCTTTGAAGAGTTCTCCCTCCACTGAATCCCTGCAAAGAGTTTGCAACATGAACAGTTGCACCTGAGTCAATCCACCATGTGGATCTAGCATAACTTAGATATAAGGATTCATCAACAAAAGTTATAATGTCCTCACCTTTCACTAGGCAATGTTTCATGAACTTAGGGCAGTCATGCTTCCAATGCCCTGTCTCATTACACCATCTACAGCGATCCGGGTCCTCCTGCCTGTGCTGGTTGTCTTGCTTTGGCTGTGCTTTAGGCTGTGAAGTGCTTCCTCCCTTGTTCTGGGAGGTGGAGGCATCTGGAGCTTTCTTGTTGTAGAATGGCTTCTTGTTCTATCCTTTCACAAAGTTCACAGAACCACCATTTGCATTCTTGAGCCTTTCTTCCTCTTGCACACACATAGCAATCACCTTCTGTAAGTGCAATCAAGCCTATTGTGGGTTTTGGCGTTGATGACCACCGAATTAGGGAACTAATGAGTTTTGCTGAGATGACAAGCAGGGAATATAACAAAGAGGTTGTTGAATACCATGGAGGATCCCCCATTTCTAAAGGATGGCTTTCCTAGCTCCAAAGGAGGTTTAATTCATTTTCGGTTTGAATTTGAGTATAGGAAAAGCCGTACTATAAAGAGGGACTCCAAGGTTGTGGATCAAATTGTGAACCAAAGGCTCAAAAGCTCATCAACATCCTCAGACCCAAGCCTAGCCAGCATATCTTTCTCTCTACACTTTGGTGTTTTCAGGCTGGTTCAGGCAAGGGCGGCACTGCCGCCCTACCCTGTGACAGTTGGAGAGCTGGGTATAAATACCCTTCCAGACCGTCTCAAACGGTAACCTGCTCTTCTTCCTCGCTCCCAACCGTTGCAAACAGACCAGAGCTCACCTCTCTCTCCCTCCATTGTTGCTCCTCAAGCCCCCAAGCCAATCCTTGATTCTAGCCATCAAAACTTGAGGGAAAAGGCAGCAAACTTCGATTGGAGAGCAGATCCATTGATTCCCAGCGTCAAAAGGAGCTTTTGGTTCACGTTTGGCCGGCAGCCTTGAGTTTGTTACTCTTGGAGCTTGCTCCTAGCCGGCTAGGCGTCGCCCTAGAGCTTGCCAACTTGTGTGGCAGCCAAGGGAAGGTTTGTAAGGTTACCCTTGCAGCTAATACATTCTTTACTCTTTGCAAGGGGTAAAATCCTTGCTTTGAGAACGAGGAGAAGGTAAGCCTGTGTGGCTAAGCCGGTCCTAGTGTGGGCACCTCAACAACGTGGAGTAGGCCAAGCCTTGTTGTGGCAACAGCTGAACCACGGTAAAAATCGTGTGTCTTGTGTGCTTTCACTTGTGTATGAGTTTGTGTTAGGATTTGAGGCCGATCTACTTGGTGGGGAGGCTCCAGCACATTCTAGCCACGTACCTGTGCTCTAACATCTTGCAGGAAGCTTGGAAATTTAGTCGATCTAAATTTGCCCTGGGTAAACTTTGAATCAATTCAATTAAGCTTCTGTCTGTTTTTCTGTTGAGGCCGTCAGTGCCGCCTTGGGAGGGCCTCACTGCCGCCCTTGCCTGTGTGACTGATAAACTTTGCTGAAAAAGTTTGAACAGGCCTATTCACCCCCCTCTAGGCCACTTCCTGTACATCCAGAGATCCTACAAGTGGTATCAGAGCAGAGTTGCTTCGTATACGCTTCACCGCGTGAAGTATGGAAGTTGCGGGAAGCTCGGGGGCAAAGGATAAGTCCATTCCAGCTGCACAAGCTGAGGATGTGCTGGTTGAGAGTGATAGTAGTGAGCTATCAGTCTCAACAGCCAGCAACTCCACCCTCAAGCCTGATGGTGGTATGACTACCGACCCCGAGAGAAGGCAAAGAAGGCAAGCAAGAAGAGAAGCTAAAGCAAAAAGAAAAGAAGATGAAAAGCTAGCTGCCAAGAAAAAGAGAAAAGAAGAAAGAAAAGCCAAACGAGAAGAGCGAGCCAAAAGAAGGGCAGCAAAGAAAGAAGAAGAGAAGAAGAAAGAAAAGGAGGTGTATGATGCATCATCAAGTGAGCTATCATCTAGTACGGATGATGGTGATGATGATGAATCATATAACCGCTCCAAGAAGGACAAGAAGGGCAAATCAACGAAGGAGGACAACAGCAACAAAAAGAAATACTCCGCTGTATCCTTTAACTATTCTTATTTGTCTAACCGAGACAAGAAGTGTCTTGTCAACGTGCCCGCTGGCAAGTTGCCTCATTTCGATGGGACCGACTTTGCTAAGTGGAAGCATTTGATGAGTCGCTATCTTGGAGCTCTTCACCCCGGTCTTTGGGATGTTGTTTGTGATGGATTTCAGGAACCTGCAGATCCAGAGAATCCAACAAATGAAGAAATGATTGCTGTCCACTTCAATAATCAAGCCACAAGCATTCTCCTTAGTGCTCTCAATGGAAATGAGTACAATCGGGTGATGAATGTGAATGTGGCCAAGCAGATTTGGGATACTTTGGTTTTAGCTCATGAAGGTGTTGACAAAGTGAGGAAGGCCAAAATTGATTTGATGATGGCCAAGCTCAATAGGTTTGTGATTATTGGTGATGAAGGGCCACAAGAAATGTTTGATAGGTTGATGGTGCTAGTTGGAAAAATTAGAGGCTATGGTGGTGACCTTGATGACCATAGAGTTGTGAAAGTAATGTTGGAAGCATACTCACCAAGGAATGAGACCGTGGTCACTCTCATTAGAGACAAGAAGAATTTCGAGCATTTCACCCCAAGTGATGTGCTTGGAAGATTGTTGACATTTGACATGCAAAGAGAAGAGGCTAATGAGAGAAGGAAGCTTGGCGAGCTGCAAGCCAAGTTAGAAGGCATGAAGGTCAATGATATAGCACTCAAGGCAAAGCAATCAAACAAGCAAGGTGGCTGCAGCAAATCCAAGAGCAGCAAGCAAGTATCAACAAGTCAGCCCAAGAAAGCAAAGCAAGTTCAAGAATGTGATCCATCTTCATCCTCTAGTGATAGTGATGGTGATGATGGTGATTATGAGAAGATAGATGATATTGCCCTCTTCATAAGCAAGCATAGACGGGGGCTGAAACAACATGGATTCAAGTTCACTCCAAGGAAGTTCCAAAACAAGAAGAAGAGATTGTGCTTTAACTGTGGCAGCACCGAGCATCTTGTTGCAGAATGTCCAGAGGCAAAGAAAAAGAAGGAACAAAGGCATGACAACAAGAGAGATTACAAGAGGGTTGGAGAAGCACACATCGGGCATGAATGGGACTCAACTCAAGAGACCTCAAGTGGAGATGAGAAGATGGCTACCATGGCTGTCCTCAAGTCAACATCTTCACCAAGGCTCTTCGACAACATGACCGATGATGAGCAAGATGGCAGCCCCCACATTTGTCTTATGGCAAAGGGTGGGAAGGTACAAACCAAATCCAAATCTTCTCCAATCCCCAAAGAAATCTCTAGTAGTGAACTAAGCGACTCCTCTAGTGATGATGACTCTAGTGATGATGAATTTAATGAAATGACTAAAAAGTGTGATCATAAAACTAAAGTCTACATCTCTAGGCTAATGAAGGAAGTACTAGATCTCAATAATGAAATTGATTTAAGAAATGATGACATCAAGGAGCAAGCTAAGAAAAATCTGGCTCAAATTAAAGAGATTGACTCATTGGAAAGTGAGGTGGCTGCACTAAAGAAAAGTATAAAGAAAGAAAAAGAAAGCCACACTCTCACAAAGAAGGAAGTAGATGCACTCAAGCAAAAGTATTATGGCTTAGATGAAAAGCATAAAGGTCTTGAGCAGCAATACAATCTTCTTTGGGAGAGTACCTCACAGTCCTCTAAGTCAAATGAGACTAGTACTCCCTCCATTAGTGAAAGTTGTGGAAAATGCAATAACCTTGACTTAAACATGTATTCCACAAATCTTGCAAACATGGAGGCTATGAAAAAGGAGATTACTAGGCTCACACTTCTGTTGAACACCAAGTGTGAAAACAAACCACAAGGTAAAGAAGTTTAGCAAAATAGGCCAAACTACAAGGATGGAAGAAATCCCAAAGTCAAGGATGGACTTGGCCACACAAAAGGAGGAAAGACCAATGGAAGAGACCTGGTGAATGGCATTGAGTGTGTTAAATTCACGAGCAAAGGCAAGGTTGGTGTAGAGCAGCCTGCACAGAAGGGGGTACAAAAGCAGTCCCGAGCCCACTGGCCAGCCAAGGGCGGCAGTGAGGCCCTGAAGGGCGGCAGTGCCGCCCTCCCCAGACAAGGGAAGGCTACCAACCTCAAACCTGAGCCTGTGAAAGCACAAAAGAAGGTATGCCAGCCTCAGGGGGAGTCCCAGCAACCCAGAAAGCAGAACAGGGGGACTCCAAAGAAAAGTTTCTATCAACCAAAGGCAAAGATACAAAGCCCAATTGTGAATACTTCCTTTGTGTTGAAAAATAACAGCAAAGGAGAAGTGATTGCCAAATATGTTGGCAAGGGCAGAAATGTGTATCTTAACACTTCCATTTGGGTTCCTAAAATTTTTGTGACTAACATGCAAGGCCCCAAGAAAGATTGGGGACCTAAACCAAGGAACTAAACTTGTTTTGCAGGCATACTCCTCCGGTGGGTCAAGTTGGGTGCTTGACAGCGGCTGTACAAATCATATGACCGGAGAGAAGAGTATGTTCTCAACGTATTCCCCAACTACAAATTCAAAAGAATCTATCATATTTGGTGATAACTCCAAGGGGGAAGTTGTCGGTCTTGGTAAGGTTGCTATCACAACAAATTCTTCCATTTCAAATGTCTTGCATGTGGATCCGTTGGGATACAACTTGTTATCAGTTTCACAATTGTGTGAGGCTGGTTACAATTGTCTCTTTACGGAGAAAGGTGTGGAAGTCTTTAAGAGGGAGGATTCCTCTATTGTCTTTACGGGTCGCTTGAAGGGCAAGCTTTACCTAGTTGATTTCAACAAAGGTAAGGCCAAGCTTGAGACTTGTTTAATGGCAAAATCTAGCATGGGCTGGTTATGGCATCGCCGTCTAGCACATTTTGGCATGAGGAACTTGGCCAAACTCCAAAAGGACAACCACATCATTGGACTAACAAATGTTGAATTTGAGAAAGACAGGATATGTGGTGCTTGCCAAGCCGGGAAACAAGTAGGTGTACCACACCCACCAAAGAGTATCATGACGACCACTCAACCATTGGAGTTGATACATATGGACCTCTTTGGACCGGTCGCCTACCTAAGCATCGGGGGTAACAAATATGGATTAATTATTGTTGATGATTATTCTCGCTTCACTTGGGTATTCTTTGTCTTTGAGAAATCTCAGGTACAAGAGAAAGTAAAGATCTTTGTGAGAAGAGCACAAAGAGAGTTTGGGCTGCCCATCAAGAAAATAAGAAGTGATAATGGCAGCGAGTTCAAAAACACCCAAGTTGAAGAATTTCTTGATGATGAAGGCATCAAGCATGAGTTTTCAACTCCATACACCCCGGAGCAAAATGGCGTGGTAGAGAGGAAGAATAGAACACTCATTGATATGGCAAGAACAATGCTTGATGAGTATAAGACTTCGGACCTATTTTGGAAAGGAGGATCCACCATGTGAGACAATCAAGCAATTGGCTCTTGGTGACATAAGGCCACAAGAAGAAAAAGCCACTGCTCAGGAGGATCCCCAAGATGCTGCTGACAAGTCTTCCGCTGATGCACTCGATGCAAATGTGTCAGCCACACCTGCTGCTCAGCAACAGGGCGGCAGTGAGGCTGTCCAGGGCGGCAGTGCCGCCCCTCCCTCAGCAGCAGCAACTTCCTCAACACCTCAAGGGCTGGATCTTGCACCAGTCTTTGAGCTTGAAGCTGATGAAGAGTTATATGAAGAACAAGACGGTGTTGAGCATCCAAGACTACGCCAAATAATTCAAAGAGATCATCCTGCCGACAACATCCTTGGAAGTCTTCGAAAGGGAGTGTTGACACGTTCACATTTAGCAAGTTTCTGTCAACATTTCTCTTTTGTGTCTTCCATTGAACCAGATAAGGTAGAGAAGGCGTTGGCGGATGAGGACTGGGTCTTGGCCATGCAAGAAGAGCTCAACAACTTCGAGAGAAACCAAGTGTGGACTCTCGTTGAAAGGCCAAATACCAATGTGATTGGCACCAAATGGGTCTTTCGCAACAAGCAAGATGAGAATGGCGTGGTGACAAGGAACAAGGCAAGACTGGTGGCTCAAGGTTACACTCAAGTAGAGGGCTTGGACTTCGAGGAGACCTTTGCACCGGTGGCAAGGCTTGAAGCAATTCGAATGCTTTTAGCCTTTGCTGCCCATCACGACTTCAAGTTGTTCCAAATGGATGTCAAGAGTGCATTCCTCAACGGCCCTATACAAGAGTTGGTGTATGTTGAGCAGCCACCAGGTTTTGAAGATCCCAAGTTTCCAAACCATGTCTATAAACTCCAAAAGGCGCTCTATGGGCTTAAGCAAGCACCAAGAGCATGGTATGAATGCCTTAAGGATTTCTTGCTCAAGAAAGGCTTTGAAATAGGCAAAGCTGATTCTACTCTCTTCACTCGTAAAATTGGTAATGATATATTTGTGTGCCAAATATATGTCGATGACATAATATTTGGTAGTACTAATCAAGTGTTTTGCGAGGAATTTAGTAGGATCATGACAAAGAGATTTGAGATGTCCATGATGGGTGAGCTGAAGTACTTCCTCGGGTTTCAAATCAAGCAATTGAAGGAAGGGACTTTCATAAGTCAAACCAAGTACACCCTTGATATGCTGAAGAAGTTTGACATGGAGAAAGCGAAGCCTATCAATACTCCCATGCCAACTAATGGACATCTTGATCTTGATGATAAAGGGAAGGCCGTGGACATCAAGGTATACCGCTCCATGATCGGCTCTTTACTTTATCTGTGCGCATCTAGGCCTGATATTATGCTTAGTGTGTGCATGTGTGCTAGATTTCAAGCTAATCCGAAAGAATGTCACTTAGTGGCTGTTAAGAGAATCTTGAGATATTTAGTACACACTCCTAACCTTGGCTTGTGGTATCCTAAGGGCTCCAAGTTCAATCTACTTGGCTATTCAGATTCTGATTATGCCGGTTGCAAAGTAGATAGAAAAAGCACTTCGGGGACATGTCAATTCCTTGGACGGTCCTTAGTGTCTTGGAGTTCTAAAAAGCAAAATTGTGTAGCCCTTTCCACAGCTGAGGCCGAGTATATTGCAGCCGGTGCATGCTGTGCTCAATTACTTTGGATGAGGCAAACCCTTCGTGATTTCGGATGTCAATTCACCAAAATCCCACTTTTGTGTGACAATGAAAGTGCCATAAAACTTGCAAACAACCCTGTAAGTCACTCAAGAACCAAGCACATAGACGTCCGACATCATTTCTTGAGAGACCACGAAGCCAAAGGAGATATCGAAATTCGCCATGTGAGCACCGAAAAGCAACTAGCCGATATCTTCACTAAGCCTCTAGACGAGACAAGGTTTTGTGCTTTGCGTAGTGAACTGAATATCTTGGATTCTCGTAACGTGGTTTGAACTCCAGCACACACCTTGTTTGAAAAACTAGTATGCATAGGAGAAAATACTTGAAAAGATTTAATTATGTCTTTCAAAAAAAAACTCTTAAAATTTGTCTCAAATATCATGACTATAGTTTGATTGTTTCCTTGTATCTAGTCATGGTGTTTGGGTTGTATGTGTTCATATCTAATGCAATAGAGAAAAGTTATTTTCTCTTAAATCCCTCTGCTGTCAAGGAGGGCGGCAGTGCCGCCCTAAGCGGTTCAGGCTAAATTGCCTTGGACTGGATCTCTCGGGCCCGCTTCTCTTTTCTTTCTCTGGTCGTGCCCGTGACCTTTCCTTCTCTTCCTCATTGCGCCGCAATCCCCCTCTCGGTCTCTCTCTCTCCCTCACGCAAGGTTCCAGGGAACCTCTTCCCTTCGGCCACCTCTCTGCCGTGAGGAAGAAGGAGAAAGGAGGAGGCCTCCTTGGTCATCTCCAGTGGTGCATTGGGGTGTGCTGCTCCCTCTCCAAGGAGGGACATTCTTCTGTCATCCCCTCAATCCAAGGAAGCAAAGCTAGGTGAAACCCTAACCTATCTCGATCTATGCAATGTCTATTTTTGGGCAAAAGTTTCAGTTTCTAGGGGATGGATGATGAACTAGGAAGAGGTTTAGTGGATGGATTTGAATGGATTTGATTTCTCTCGACGTATTGAAAGATGCCCTCCGGCAGTGCCGGAGCTTAAGGTCGGCAGTGCCGGCCTTGGCAACTGCTTCTCTGCAGTTTCAATGCATTGACGGGAAAGTAAATCGATTAAAGTTCATAGATTAAATCTATCCTAATTCGTTTGTTCATCCTCTTTAAGCTCATGCCCATCTAGATTTAGTCTGCTTATGAACTGTCTTAGAGATTGTATGATGGACAGTGGTGCATATGTGTGTAAGTTGAATAAGAGATGAAGTGTAGAGTAGGGACTGCAGAAACTCTGCAGGGCGGCAGTGCCGCCCTCAGAGGACGGCAGTGCCGCCCTCACCTGACCAGCTTGGTTAGGGGGAGTTCCCACAGTCCATATTCTACACATCTCACTTGATCAATTGACTCTACATATGTTCCACTATATGCCAGATGTACAGTTCCTGATTTGGCTCAATTTTGGCATAGATGGACCGAGGAAAGAGGAAAATAACCACCAAGCAACAAGTTCGTAGAGGCAGGGGCAGAGGCAGTAGCTCTGGAGTATTCTTTGGAGATGATAGAGCAGCAAGGCAGCAGTATATTCAGCAAGAAGAAATGTTGCAGCAGGCTGGTTTCACGATCTCTCCCATAGGCTGTCCTAGCACTCCCTTGCACATTATAGAATTTGATGACAGCTATATGAGGGACAGCACTGATGAGTTTGAACTCAAGGCACCAAATGACACAGTGGATCATCCCTTAATCAATTATGCAGCAAGCTGGAAAGCTGTGGAGGAAGCTAGAGAGATGGATCCCTATGCTCACAGCAAGATAAGTGGTGTTGATTATCGTTTCTGGAATGTTTTTCATTCAAATTTCTATGCCACTGCTATTCTACCAGCTAGAAAGGGAAAGATTTGTGAGATGCATTTCATTGATTTTGATGCTATGCAAGCAAAAGAGGAGCCTGACTTCGATGCTGCAATTAAAGTATGTGATAAGTTTGAGCTGTCCACTCTCATGTCCTTTAAATATGACTGGAATAGAGAGATACTTGCTCAATTTCATGCTACCTACTTCTGGAACAGAGACAATGATGAGGTTCATTGGATGACAGATGGTACACATTATAGGATTGATTTCATTACCTTCTGCAGGATATTGGGTTTTGGAAATGCCCATAGAACCTACTCTCGAATTCACAATGAGAGAAGGTTTGAGCCACACGAGGTGAGTTTTATGTGGGAGGATCCAACCCAAGTGAACAACAGGAGGACTGGGTTGAAGAGTTTCTATTATGTGATGAACAACCTTATCAAAATGACACTCAACCCAAAAGACAATGCCACTGATCTCAATGGCCATATTACTAATGTGCTGTCCAGATTTCTAGAAGGGGATAAATTTAATATTCCAAGGTTCATATGGGTAGAGCTGGCATATGCTATGGATGATGGGAGGAGGTCACTTCCTTATGCTCCTTATCTGATGTTTATGATTGAGAGAGTGACTGGAGTTAGATATCCTAAGGATTGTAGCCACACGGTGTATAACATCAAGAAAACCAAAGGTGGTAAAACAGCCCCACCTCCTGCAGTAGAGAGCTCATACCATAGTGAGGGAGGCCACAGTGTGCCACAGAGGAGAGATGGAAGGAAGAAGAAGCGCTTTCAGAAGTTGGCAGAATGGGTGAAGGCTATTTTTGGCACTTGCTCTTACATGGCACAAAATCAGTATAATGACAGGATGGAGAGCAGGCATGCAATAAATGCAGCTAGAGAGGTTCAGGGTCTACCTCCTCTTCCACCCGTGGCTCCACCTCCTCAGTTTCCAGATCTTCCTCACCTGTCTGACACGGAGTCTGGTGAAGATCATGGCAGCTATGATGAGCACCAGGGATATGATGATGATCCAGATCTTCAGGAGACACTAGGCAGTGTCTATCGGCAGTTCAGGGATGATGCTAGACAGCGGTGGGCTAGCACTTCAGCGGCTGCTCCTCGACGTTCCACGCGTGCCTCTCGCTTCACCGCTACGACTCATAGGGCTGGTCGTGCCGTGGTTTCCAGTGACGATGATGACGATGATGAGTGAGTTGTTCTCTCTTCTTTCTCTCTTCTTTTCTCTTTTTGGTACTTGATGCCAAAGGGGGAGAAAATTAGAGAAATTAGAGGGGTCAATTCTTTTCGACTGGACTTCGTCACTGCAGCTGCAGATCTTCATGTTCAGATCCGATGAGAGTGTTAGTTGTTAGTTTGTGAGCATGAGTGCTTCTTTAAAAACTATCTTTAAGTTGTAATAATGCTACTTACTTATCTCTATTTGCTTCGGATGTGAACATGTACTTGTGAACTGCTTGCCAGGCTTAATTTTTAGTTTAAATTCTGTTGGTTAACCTGTTTTTGTGGTGTAATGCTTTTTGAAATTTCTGTCAGCTTGCTGGTGTAGCAAGGGCGGCAGTGGCGCCCTACCAGGGCGGCAGTGAGGCCCCCTACTACAGCAGCATGCTGTCCTGCTTGTATAAACTGTCATATGCATACACGGTTATCTTGTGACACAGTTTGTTGCACCCCACAGAGGTCATGGACATAGGGGGAGGTCCTCCATCACTTGCTAAATGTATGAAGCTTGAATTTCATGTCAAGTTTGGGTATTCAAAACTCCAATCATACATTTAGGGGGAGCTCCTATGCCCATGACCATTTAAATCTCAGTTATGATTATTATCTTTTGTAAGCTCTAATTTGGTTGTCATCAATCACCAAAAAGGGGGAGATTGTAAGTGCAATCAAGCCTATTGTGGGTTTTGGCGTTGATGACCACCGAATTAGGGAACTAATGAGTTTTGCTGAGATGACAAGCAGGGAATATAACAAAGAGGTTGTTGAATACCATGTGGGATCCCCCAATTCTAAAGGATGGCTTTCCTAGCTCCAAAGAAGGTTAAGTCATTTTCGGTTTGAATTGAGTAATAGGAAAGCCGGTACTATAAAGAGGGACTCCAAGGTTGTGGATCAAATTGTGAACCAAAGGCTCAAAAGCTCATCAACATCCTCAGACCCAAGCCTAGCCAGCATATCGTTCTCTCTACACTTTGGTGTTTTCAGGCTGGTTCAGGCAAGGGCGGCACTGCCGGCCCTACCCTGTGACAGTTGGAGAGCTGGGTATAAATACCCTTCCAGACCGTCTCAAACGGTAACCTGCTCTTCTTCCTCGCTCCCAACCGTTGCAAACAGACCAGAGCTCACCTCTCTCTCCCTCCATTGTTGCTCCTCAAGCCCCCAAGCCAATCCTTGATTCTAGCCATCAAAACTTGAGGGAAAAGGCAGCAAACTTCGATTGGAGAGCAGATCCATTGATTCCCAGCGTCAAAAGGAGCTTTTGGTTCACGTTTGGCCGGCAGCCTTGAGTTTGTTACTCTTGGAGCTTGCTCCTAGCCGGCTAGGCGTCGCCCTAGAGCTTGCCAACTTGTGTGGCAGCCAAGGGAAGGTTTGTAAGGTTACCCTTGCAGCTAATACATTCTTTACTCTTTGCAAGGGGTAAAATCCTTGCTTTGAGAACGAGGAGAAGGTAAGCCTGTGTGGCTAAGCCGGTCCTAGTGTGGGCACCTCAACAACGTGGAGTAGGCCAAGCCTTGTTGTGGCAACAGCTGAACCACGGTAAAAATCGTGTGTCTTGTGTGCTTTCACTTGTGTATGAGTTTGTGTTAGGATTTGAGGCCGATCTACTTGGTGGGGAGGCTCCAGCACATTCTAGCCACGTACTTGTGCTCTAACATCTTGCAGGAAGCTTGGAAATTTAGTCGATCTAAATTTCTCTGGGTAAACTTTGAATCAATTCAATTAAGCTTCTGTCTGTTTTTCTGTTGAGGCCGTCAGTGCCGCCTTGGGAGGGCCTCACTGCCGCCCTTGCCTGTGTGACTGATAAACTTTGCTGAAAAAGTTTGAACAGGCCTATTCACCCCCCTCTAGGCCACTTCCTGTACATCCAGAGATCCTACACCTTCTCTAAATCCCACTCCTCTGGCTGTGTGTTGTAGTTAACAACAAATGTCTCATACTCTTTAGGAAGTGAGTTTAGAGCTAGGTGAATGAGGAAACCATCAGCAAGGGGCATCTTTAGCTTCTCTAACTTGGCTGCCATGGTGCTCATGCTCAGAATGTGCTCTCTCACACTCCCCCTGTGAACCTCATGTTAGTGAGTTTCTGGATCAGGGTGGAAGCATGGGCTTTGGTAGAACCAGTAAACTGATTCTTCACTTTCTCAAGGTATTCTTTTGCTGTCTCACATTCTGGGATGGCACCTCTTAGGCCCTCTGTGATGGTTTTCTTGATGACAATCTTGCACTTGCGGTTTGACTTTTCCCACTTGTACTTCTCAAGATCATACTTTGCTCTGATGGGAGCAAAGTCTCGCTTCCGATTAGCAAAAGCTTCATCGGTCTCATTCTGAGCCCTTTCGGGCTCCTCTGGCTCAGTGGGCTTTGGCTCCTGAAGAGCCAAATCTATCTCAGCAAGTGCTAGAGCAGCATCAAGTTCCTCGCGCCACAGAACATAGTTCTGTCCCGTCAGCTTTGGAATTGCACTAATGAAGTGCATCGCATTCAGCGCTTGGTCTGAAATTAAACATGAGAAAATAGTGAGAACATCAACATTAAATCTAGGAAAAATAATTGCATATCTTAATTTAACGTTGGTCAAAATCAAGATATACAAAAAATTAACTCTCTACATAAATTCTAATCACCGTTGGGCAGAATAGAATAAATGCATAAAATTAGAACTTGAAATTTGCAATATTGTTATTATTAACGTTGGTCAAAAAATAACAATATCACAAAAACTAGGCTTTAAAACTCGTTTCTCAAATTAAATATCCCGTTGGTTCAATTTAATATGAGAACAAAAATATAGCTTGCGCAGCGGAAACCTTAATTTACTTGCTATTTTCAGAAGCATAACTTGCTGACTGTGCTTTCTAGATAATATACGCGTTGGTGCAAATTAAATAGAATTTAAAACTGAGCAAAACGAATATTTAAATGCTTCTAAAAATCAAATAGAATATAACAAAAGAATTACTATGCTTAAACAGGCTGCGGCCAATCATTTGGCCCACAGCCACTCGCGGCCCAGTCCGGGCGCTGATGCTGGCCCAGCAGCGCGCAGCGCCGAGGCCCAGCCGGTTTTTTTTGTTTGCTTCGGCTGGCGGCACAGTAGGGCAAATCGGCCCACCCGCTCGCTCCTCCCCCGCGCCCAGGCCGCAACCTGGGCCTGGGCCGGGAAAGCTCGCCCCCGCCTGGGCCGAAAGCGGCCCAGCTTCGTTTCTGGCCAATCTCAGCCATTGGATGAGATCCAGCTTGCCACACCCGAAAACCCTAGCCAGTCTTGCCTGCACCCTCTCTCTCTTCTCTCTGTCTCTCTCTCTCAGCGCGTGGACAGCAGGGAGCCGCCGCCGCAGGCACCGTGCCCGGCAGCAGGGCCACGGCCGTTGCCCTCTCTCTCTTCTCGCTCTTCCTCTCCAGCCCGCGCCGCACGCAGCAGCGAAAACGCCACAGCAGCAGCACGGCCTCTTCGGCCAGAGAAGGTGGCGCCCCGCGGGCCCTATCGCCGTAGCGCGCGCTCCCCGTGATGAGTGAGCGCGCCGCCGTCGATGGGAGTCGCGAGGGTGCCCTGTGCTTGACCCCCATGCGGGGTTCTCTCGCCGAGATTGCGCTCTCTCTCTCTCTCTTTTTCGATTTGGATTTCTCTGCTGTGTTTCTCGTGCTTACTGGGGTTAAGTTATCCTTTCCCCCGATCTGTGCTCGTTTGGATCTGGGCGTTAGGGTTTGGGTGTTTTCAGTTTGACTGAGTTAAAACTTAGGATTTGAAGAACCCCTCTTTCTACTTGCTATGCTTGCTGGGTAATCCCCGAAACCCGATCTACTACTAGATCGGCTGATACCATTGATAGAAACAGAATCTACTAGCAGTGTATCGAGTCGGGGAACAAAACATATAGCAGCAAACAATGATACATATATATGCACTAGATACATTACAACTAAGTAGATCTATTGCAACTGAGTAGAAACACGTAGATCAGGAGTTTAGGGTTTCGACCGTCGTTGGCGGCGGGTGCAGATCCAGTGGGGTCCATGGCGAGGGCGTTGACGCGGTGGCGGAGTAGATCACGTCGTCCTTCGGGCCTCCACCGGCACTGACCGACGACGGCGGGGTAGGAGTAGAACGGAGGCGGCGCGGTGGTGCTTCCCGACGCCACTGCGCACTGCCGATCGGAAGGCCTAGGGTTTTGTCGAGTGGGGTGTATGCACGACGAACTTAGGGTCGGCGTGCCTGCGGCCCCCACTCCTGTTTATATAGCGCAGCGTGTCGGGGCCCACCAACCATGGATCGGTTGGGCGCCCCCGATCATGGCGCGATCCAGAGGGAAAAAGGCCCCAGCCGTTGGGCTGGGCCTGAGATCAATCCAACACTGTATTCATCCAATATAACGACTGGTTTCACGGAAAAAAGTTTCTAAATACTATAACATATTTATAATTATAATAATTACTATAATATTTAATCATGGTCTTCAAATATTCATTTGAATGTGATGAGACTAGTGATTTGGGGGAAGATGAACACGGCCGCCGATGAACAAGTCATGCATGCATGGTCAAATGACTTTTCGTCGGCTGCTGGAGCGGTGTACGGTTGTGCTACCCTTCACACGTGACACGCGATGGTGGCTGGGCTTCCGACTGCTAAACATGGCTGCATCATATTTGTTTGAGTTTATCGTCGAATCTAAAAATTATTTAGTAATATATTTTTTTATAATAAATTGGTAAATAATATTTTTTATAGAGTACGTACTCCGAAAAGCTTCTACTGCTTGCAATGAAAGCAACGGAACGATCCAGACGCCTGCAGAGTCGCAGGGCACACCTAGCAATCACGTCAGGCGTTGCAGGATCGGCCGCGGCATGTCACATGTGCTAGTGCTATAGTTGAGACAGGTGCTGTCAGTTTTGACCGTAAATCAAAAAGTTTTTGAATTTAAATATGATAGTACTTTTATTTTTATTTGACAAATATTATTCAATTATGAAGTAACTAGACTTAAAAGATTTGTCTCACGATTTACAGGGAAATTATGCAATTAGTTTTTGCTTTAATCTATATTTAATACTTCATTCATATGCTGCAAGATTCGATGTGACAAAGAATTTTGAAAAGTTTTTGGTTTCTGGGTTTCCTTTTTTTGGATTTTAGTACCGTAGTATTTTCATTTTTTTTTATAAATATTGTCCAATCATAAATTAACTAAGCTCAAAAGATTCATCGTGATTTACAAGCAAATGTGAAATTAGTTTTTGTTTTCGTCTATATTTAATACTACATGCATATGCCGCAAGATTTGATATGACAGGAATCTTAAAAAAAATTGTTTTGAGGGCAGATTCTCGTGTTGGCGCTTGGCTGCCTCACCGATCATAATTGTCTTTTATTTTAGAAGTAGATTATTAAAAACTTTGAAGATGATTTTTTTCTCCCATTACATGATTTGGAGAGGAAAAAATAAGATACTCTTAGTAATGCTCTAAAATGTTAGCTTCATGAGGAGTAGTTTAGAGAGTCATTTCTATAAAAATCGCTTTCTATATTTTTCACTCTCCAACAGCTTATCTATATCTCATGCACACTCTACATATCCACTCTCGTCTTCTATTTTTGGCAAGCAAAAATCCAAAATAGAAGATGACTATATTGAGTATTTAGGAAGGATTTAAATAATCTCTTAGAGTTGCTCTTAGGACAGGAGAGAACTCCCCATGCAAACGCTCTTTTTTTTTTGGAGACCCATGTGAACGCTCTTAGGAATTCATAGGTGCCATCAAATTTACTTGTCAGTAATACAAAACATTGAAACTTGACTTAAATATTTTTATTTGTAATGCAACACAAAAGGTGAGTTTTGAAGAAAAAGGTACCACACACATAATAATTTCAGGTTAAAATGCAAATTGAAAACATAGCAAATAATAATAAGATAGAAATTTGAAAGCAAAACTAGATCCATGATGAATCACGAGAATGGCTGCCACATGAGCCAGGATAACTTAACGAAGGGTTTCATACATATTGATTGTAGTACATACTG
>NW_018396509.1:0-20834 GCF_000003195.3 Sorghum bicolor | reverse complement strand
ATACAGATAATAGTAGCTCAAACTTTATTCTGCCTTTCTCTTACCTAGATTTTAGTTTTATGCTTCCCGAAGATAGTAATTTCAGTTTTAATAATTCCTAGAAGAACTCTAATATAAAGCTAGGTACTTGAAAGTAAGCAAACAGAGCAACTGTTCATCATTTCCATCATGCATTTTTTTGGTCTTTTACTTTTCTAGAGATTAAACTTAGTAGGAAAATAAAGCACACTTATCTACACACTCTTTTTATTTTGTTTTCATTTTTAAGGAATGCAATAATTTAAAGCAAGAAAATATTTATTGGGTTTTCTAAGTTTTTCTCCTTAAGATAAATAAAACACTAAAACAAAAAAAGAGTAAATAAGAAGAGCAAATAAAAACTTACTTGATAAAACGGGGAGCAACTCCCCCAAGCTGGATGTGGTTGTCGGTCTTACCCAATGTTCCAGAATCGCATCATGGTGGTGATGTTGTCGTTCATTGTCGTGGTGTCTTGTCTTAGTTCTTGTACTACAGTGGCATGGTCTTGGTTCCATTTTTGTTGCTGTTCTAGGAGTCTTCCATGTTCTGCTTGCATATTCTAGATGTCGAGGAGGGTGTTGTCGGTACGAGTGAAGAAGCGCCGGCCTCTTGGTAGTAGTCGTTCGAGAAAGCATAAGAGGCGTTGGAATATCGTCCTGCATCGAATTGGGGCGGAGGTCTGGACCCTGAAGCTCCATATGGATCAGTGGAGTACCTGCCCGTATGGAAAGGCGGGTTTGTCCACTAGTGATCTTGGCTCTCCGACCATGTCTCCTGTGTTGGCTCTTGCGGTTGCGCATGTCGAACACATGGGTCTCGAAGGACTCGGGGGTTGTAGTCGCAATAATGCAGGTGCGCTGCTTCTTCCGGCCCGGGATCAGCTCCATACCAGGTGCGTTCTCGATCGGTAGTCATCCTTTCAGATGCCACTCGTTGTGGAGCTCTCTAGTTTACCGGTGTCACTGCAATCTCAATCAAGTAATTTTGAACAACATAGAGGCCAAGGTTCGGGTTAGGTAACCGAATCTTGCCTTTATTATGATATAGCATATACATTATGTTCCCTTCTTTTTTCAACATCCGAGCTTGCCTAAATGTGTCATAGCCATGATAAATTCATAACTCATCTATGAATTCCAAGGACGAGTTTTCTAGTAAATGAAGACTAGAGGCTAGACGAATGATAAGTGAAGTACATCCTACAGGTCCCTGAAGACTATGTATACTAAGCCAATGAGAAACCAAAAGTGTAACAGGTGAAGTGGGTACTTTATTAATAGCAGCATATAGAAGTTGTAAATCTCCTACTCTTACTTTTCTAATGTCATCACGATGCAAAAGATTGTACCCAAGCCATTTGTGGAACATCCTAAGAGTGGGGTGTTCCATGTCACTGGTTCAGGCTTGACTATAATAATCATCTCTAGATATCTCTCTCCAGAACTGGTGTCTCTCAAAATTGGGTAAGTCAGAGTCAATGTTCAGGATGCATCTTGAAGAGAAACCGAGATGGTCCCTCAGTTCTCTCTAAGACAACATAATGTCCTGTTTGAACATCCGAAAAGCAATTCCCGCCTCATAATATTGTAAAGTGTAAAGAAATTCAAGGGTGAGAAGACGGGAACCCAGCTCAGTTATGTTCCAAAAATTTGTCCAACCTAACATCTGGAAAATTAAGTCGAATTCAGTATCCATACCTGTTTCTTGTAGCAAGATTGGATCAAGAGTAGAGGTGTGAATGAAATCTTTGTTCTTTAGCTGCGGGTAAACTTTCTTTTCCCTGCGGGTCATCAGTGCAAGGTCTTCTATCTTGAGGAGGACCTTGACTTGTGGATCAGATGAAGATGACAGATGTTGATATTTGGGAACGCAATAAGGAATGGATCCGCAAGCGCACGGATATCGGTGAGCACTTCACCCGGGAGGTTATTCAGAGTATCGTATTTATTTCTTTACCACTAGGAGAAAGAGTGCATCTGACTAACCCAGTTTATTACTACTAACATTTAGGCTACAAAGAATGTTTCTCGATGTGAGTGAAATATAGAGAAGACTACTGTCGGTGTTTTCCCCAAGGGGGGTCACACCAACGAGTAAATTTGTATGCACGCTCCCTTTCCCAGATGGTGATGCAAGAAGACACAGAGATTTATCCTAGTTCGGGCAAGAGAAGGCCCTACGTCCAGCGGGGGAGGGAAGTTTGTATTATCTTGCACCTAAGTGCTTGTACAGGGGCGAATACAAGTGTGGTATGGAGTATGGGAGTTCTACTGCGTATGGGTGTAGTGTTGCGTGATCGCTATCTATTCCCGGGTCCTTCCTTTTATAGCACCAAGGAGAGACCTAGGGTACATGCATAGGTGTCAGAGTAGGGGTCGATAGAAGCATGGCGCGCTGACCTACTCGAGGCCTCCGTACCGGCGTGATCTCGAGCCGTCCCGTCTCGGTAGCTTGATGATGATTACGCGTGCTCCTGTATCCTGCTCTGCGCGCCGTCTTGGGCTGGTTCACCGGTCGCATGCCTGTACGATATGGCGGCAGATCCGGCGGAGTGGTTGCGGTGTTGTCAGTCGACGCCCAACTCGTCCCCAGGAAGGAACCATGTCTGGTCGAGGGTCAGACGCTGTGCAATGCCCTGATATCTGGAGCGCTGACCTTGGTTGTCTCGAGGGGGTCCTGATTAGACGTTCCATCCCTGTTTCCCGCGTCCTGACACGCCCTGGGTCGTTTGGTGGGGAAGGCTGCAAAAAGAACGATGGGACGGGTGCCTGTTCCCTATCACGCTTCCCGTGACCAGCGTGTTAGGTGGGAAAGCGTCAGGCACATTAAATGCCCTGGCTCTCGTGCGTGGGTTAGGCGGCGGACAGTGTCCTTGCGCTCGACGCTTCCCGATTCGCTCATGCCTATTCCCGCATTCGACGGTAGTCGACGCTCGATCCCTGAGCGATTCGCTCGATGCCTTTTCCGTCTTCGAGGCTGCGGTCGTCGATGACTGTACGTGTGGCTGACTAGAGCGTCGAGTTGGTAGCCTCGATCTGTGCGCGGATAATCTCGTTATGTGCATCAGTTAGGATACCCCTTACTGATACCCTCGACAGTAGCCCCCGAGTCTCCATTTGAGCGTTGGCGCTCGAGTGGAGGCTGTATTCCTTGGTCGAGTTTCCGTGGGGGCGCGCGAGCGACCCCGCGGGGGTAGCCCCCGAGCCCTTGGAGGAGTTTTTGACTCCTACGAGGGTTATATTGCCTAATTTGCAGAAACGCTATCGACACCAGTGGTGGAAGGTTCTGATTGGCTCGTTTCGCGCGGAGGTTTCGACGTCCTCTCGATAGAGCGAGCGTCTTCCACCCCAAATTGAGTTCCTAGCGGGTAGTCCAAGTGAGAACCTGTGCCCCTTTCGAGGGGGTCAGCTGTAGCCTGGAGGCGTTCTCATAAAGCAGGGTCGACGTGGTCGGGGATACTGGTCTCATTCGATAGAGTCCAGCGGCTCGACGCCTCCCGTCGGGGGGATTCCTCTCGACTGTCTCGACCCTACCTTGGACATCGCGAGCGAGTCTTCGAGGCGGGCCTCGATCTTCAACTGCTCGCTGGGGATCCCTGACTCTGGTGCTCGAGATCGGCTGTCGAACATTTTCGGTGGGCCAGCCATCGACCTCTCGAGACTCTCGTGGGCACATCCCTTGGCTTACAAGGTAAGGAAGGAGTCGTGGCGGTTCGCCTTTTTGCCCTTTGGGCGCGCCTTTTTAGGTGGAGACGTTACGACACTGCATCGGCGTGGAATTCGGAGCGCCCCACCTGTGAGGAGGGAAAGGACCGTTAGATAGCGTATTTATGGGGGGAGTTACCTCATTTATTGGATCTATCCGTTGGCAGACTCCTGCCTATAAATACGCCATGGCGCCGCCGCCGTTCTTTCTTCTGCCTCCCGTCTTCATTCTTGCCTTAGCCCTCTTGCCGTCCTAACTTTCTTGCCGTCTCACGCGCGCACACCCCCTCGAGCAGTAGCGGATCCGCCATCCTTCCATCTAGGATGCCTGTGAGACTTGTCGCCGCTGACGACTGGCGCCCGTCGTCGATGACGGAGCACCGGCTGCAAGAGCTCGAGAGGGAGGGACTCCTGCGCCGCCTCACCTCGCTATCGTCGCCGGAGTGGATCGCGCCGCCGGCGGACCACAGGGAGCCCAGGCCGCCCAAAGGCTATGTGGTTTCATTCGCCAAGTTCCACCGCCACGGACTGGGCGCTCCCCTGAGCCGCTTCATGCGGGCACTCTGCCACCACTACGGGGTGGAGCTTCAGCACTTCTCCCCAAACGCCATCACCGTCGCGACGGTCTTCGCCGCGGTGTGTGAGGGCTATTTGGGGATGATGCCCCACTGGGAGCTGTGGCTCCACCTCTACAAGGGTGAGCTCTTCAACGCCCCCACCGGGACCACCGGCGTGAGGAAGCCTGTTCGGGCGGGTTGCCTCAACCTCGTGTTGAAGACCGGGAAGACGGAGAGGCCACGCGAGTACATCCCGATGGGACTGTTGACCAACAACGCCGGCTGGGATTCCCAGTTGTTTTACTTGAGAAACGACGATGACCTCCTACCCGCCTACACCGGGCGTCTGATCACGGAGCGTCCAGAGAATTGGACGTACGGCGTCGTCCAGGTTCATCAATCTCGGCTCGACCCCCTCCTCGACGTCATGAAGAAGCTGCGCTCGGAAGGCTTAACCGCCACCCTCGTCCTCTCGGCCGTCCATCATCGGAGAGTTCTCCCGTTGATGTCTCGACCGCTGAGGATGGACGAGATGGCTCCCGGTGCCTCATCTCGGGACCTCGAGGCATGCCGGATGTCAAGCGAGGAGCACGTTAACGGCTTCCCCTTGAGGCCAGATGCGGGCTCGATCGATCTGATATGCTTTCTTTTCATGCGTAGCTTCGATTCTGGGTTTCTTTTCTTCCCTTTTTTCTAAGTCCACCTTTGTTCTGGCAGGGACGGATTGATGTCCGGTCCTCGAGGCCTCTAGTAAAGGAGGACGAGGTTGACCGCGACGCGCGGCGCCGGTCTGCTGAAAAGCTGAAGTTCGCTAAGGACTCTAAGAAGAAAGGGGATAAAAAGAAAAACCTCGACCGCCAAGCATTGGAGGCGCGTCGGTCTAAATCCAGGCAGACGGGGGAGCCTGAGGAAGAGTCCCCCAGCGACGATGATGGTGATGATGACGAGGACAGCGATGACTCTGAGGGGATGGCGTCTCGCCTCGACCGCATCCTCGAGGGTCCGCCTCGAGGTGACGTCGACGCCCCACGGATGGAAACACCAAAAGAAGGACCAGGCGGATCTCACCGCCCTTGTGCCGACACCCCCCCGGTGCCCCACGACTGGCCAGGTCGCCCCGCACCCTCCCCCCGCTCCCAAGATGGGTGGCCATGCTAGGCCCCAGGCGACGGGGCCACTGACTCACGGTCGTGCCGCGGCCTCCGAGAAAGGAGACACTGGCCGCAGGAGCGCCAGTCCCGGTGCCCCCCAAGTGGAAGTTGCTGGGCCAAGGCCAACGCCTGTCCTTGAGGGGTCTGGGACCTTGACACGGGGTGGCTCAAGGCCCACCGGTCGGGGCACCGGCAGGCGAGCTGTTCTCCCCGTGGGGTAAGCTCTTCGACGTTGTGACTTTTGTTCTCCTGTTCTTCTGCATTTCCTCGTATACCAGTCTTTTTACACTGATTCCTTTTGTTGGAGATTAAAGCGGACGCTCGAGCAGGCTCAGCCTTCAATGGCGAAGAGGCTCAAAACGGGAGCAGCCTCCAAGGAGCCAGGTTTGTGGCTTACTTTTGGGACTTGTGATGTTCTTATGTTGGTCATCATAGTGACCGGCCTCTATTCTTTGTTTTACACGCTCCTCCAACTCTCATCCTCCGGCCGACGCTGGGAGTGCCCCGCCTCGCCCCGAGTCAGTCCCGTCACCGCCGACACGGGTCGATGTGCCCCAGACCCAGGGGCAAGAGGGAGCCCCCGAGCCTCCCCGATCGGGGGTCGAGGGGGATCCCATCACCATCAGCGACACATCTGGCGGCAACGAGACGTCGAGGGATATCCGCCCTATGGATGAGGAGGCGTCGACCTCCTTTGTCGCGGAACGGACGCCCTGGCCTGCTAGTCTCCGCACCCTCGAGGAGCAGAGGAAGAAGGAGGAGGAAGAGGAGTGGGAGCGCGAGGCAAGGCAGCAGCCGCAGGAGCAGGGCCACTGACAAGAGTCGTAAGAACACAAGGAGCAACAACAGTAGCAGCAGCAGCAACAGCAGCAGCAGCAAGTGGAGCAACAGTAGCAAATGCTCGAGGGGCAGCAGTAGCAGCATCAGGGGGGCCCAGAAGAAGGACCGCTCGAGCCCCCGCCTCAAGGTCTGCCCCAACCAGTACCACCGGCACCGCAAGAGCCCGGAGAACAGGAAGAGGATTTGCCGGTGTACGGCCCTCCAACCCTAGCGTGGCTCCTTCCGGGGGCGCCCGCCGCGATCCGGGCAGAGCCGGGGCGAGCGGACAGTGTGGTGGCACTTGCCTGCATGATGCGCACCACCGCCTACCCCGAGTCCGAGATCAGGAGGACGATCTACGGCATGGATGGGATCGCCCCAGGGTTCCTCTGGGAGCATCGGGCGTGGGACGAGATCGGGACGTCGGGGAGTAAGAACGGTACCTGGAAGACGGTGGACGACGACGGGTGGTTCCCATGCCTCGTCGACCTGTTCTTGCGCCACGAGGGCTCCCTCGAGACCGTCGAGGATCTTATCCGCGGTGTCAAGGCGCGGGCTGACCGAGAGATGCAGAACTGGTGCCCCGATCGGATCCGCATCCGGGCTTCCACCGATCCGTCCGAGCACAACATCTTCCTAGACGATAGGAAGGAGGCGGAGAAATGGGGACACGTCAAGGAGCTCCGCCTTTGGATGAAGCACGTGGTGAGGCTCCTGTCGGACGTCATCAACAACGGGCTCGGGCCGGCCTACTTCGTAAGTATTTTTCGATCCTTAATTCTCATAAATCCTTTGGTTTCGTGTTCTAACCGTTCGACCCCCGGCTCGCAGGACATGAAAGAGACCTCCCGTATCAAGTCGAGTTTCATTCACACCACAAGAGGAGGCTGGGAGCAGCTCCCCGTCCTCAAGGACCAACTCCTCGAGTTGCAAGAAAAGCTCCTTAAGGCCTATAAAGACCTCATAGCGCTCGAGGAGGAGAAGAAGGCAAGGGAGGCTACCTTAGTCGAGGCTCGAGAGGCTTCAAGGAAGGCGGAGGAGGAGACGACGCTGCTGTGGGAGCGGGCTCTGACGGTCGAGGAGGCCGCATCCACAGCCCGGGAGGAGGCCCTGTCCTACAAGAATGTCATTGCCGATCTGGACAAGGAGAAGGGCCTTCTCAACACCGACCTGGACTCCCTCCGAGAATCCTTCCAAAAGATGAAGGTGGTGTATGTGGACAGCGAGGTCGCCAGGGGTGCCACAGAGGACGCAAAGAAGAAGGCCCTCGAAGACCTCGAGGCGGAGCGGGCTCGATCCCGCAGGCTCTCTGACGACGTCGAACGTCTGAAGGGAGAGCTGTTGGAGAAGAGTGGGGCCATTGCTCAGGCTGGCAAGGCGATCGAGGATCTTCGCGTTGCCAACACTGAGCTGGCACGCTCCAACAAAGAGATCGAGAGGGCCAACACCAGGCTAGTCGGCGAGAACACGGCCCTGGAGGAGAGTGTCCGCGGTACGTTTCCTTTGTCGGATTTCTTTTTCGAGGTGTTCTTGGTTTTTCCTAAAGCTTCTTGTATTGGCATTTACAAGGCTTAAGGATGAACTCTTAGCCACCCAAGTCGAGGCCCGTAGTGCTAAGGCCCAGCTCGAGGCGGAGGTTGCTTTGAACCGTCGAGTGCGGACGGCGATAAGCGACCTCTCGACCTCTTGGGAGATCGAGCCTATGGACGAGTCGAAGGAGGACGCTCGAGGCGACGCACTGGTCGACCAGCTATGCTACTTAGGCGCGACACTGCGAGATCGGGTGCGGGATGCCCTCTATATTGGGGTGAAGCGGGCGATGGCGGTTGTCTGCTCGGGCTTCTCCTACGACATGGAGGTGGTGTCCCACGGCTTCGTCACCGACATCTCTAAGACCGACGCGGAGAACGAAGAGAGGCTCCACGCCTTGATCGACGACGCGGAGGTTCCTGGAGAGAGGCTGGCCAAGCTATTTGAGCCTGAGGTGCTTCCTCCTGAGACTAGCTCGGGCGCAGGCGACGGTGGTGAGGATCGTGCTGAAGACTAAGGCCTGCGAGCCCGCTTTGGGTGCCTGGGGCCCCTTGTATAGTACTCTTATTAACTTGTTTTTTAAGTGATACAGTGTCTTTAAGTATTTGTTAAATGTTTATCTGTCTTTCCGCTCGAGGCTCTTTTATTTCCCTTTGCGCCTATGTTTGTATTCCTTGTTCGATCTTCCGTCAAAAACAGCCTCGATCACCTCAAGAGTGGGGAAGTGAGTAGAGTTTCCATAGCCCAGGGGCGTAGGAGTTCTCAGGCTCGTTGTCCCTCGGCCCTCAAGGGGCTCGAGGCGCCTCAACTACTCGAACGTGCAAGGTTTACTAAGTAAGGAAGAGAGAATTTCTTGGCTTTTTCGATACTTTGGGGGGGTCGCTGTTGGGTATTTTAAACGCAAACAGAAAAAATCCGCAAGCGCACGGATACCG
This sequence comes from Sorghum bicolor, assembly GCF_000003195.3. NCBI lineage: Eukaryota > Viridiplantae > Streptophyta > Magnoliopsida > Poales > Poaceae > Sorghum > Sorghum bicolor. Next base: position 12,117 of record NW_018396509.1, on the reverse strand, counting down.
ATGTAGCCTTCACCCGGGAGTATTCCAGAGTATCGATTTTCCACAAAGAACGTGAGTGTACTAATTAAGATCCAAGATCGCCCAAGGATAACTATATGAATATTTTTGGTGGGAAGAGAGGAAGTTTCCTGAGAGTTCTCTAGTTGATCTAAGAATCAAGAATTACTTCAAGATTATCTATATCGGGACATTAGAACACTAACCATAGAAAGAGATGAGAAGGGGGCTAGGAAGCTCCGACTACGGTCCTACAAACACCGATCCGAACGAGGTGGAATACGTCGACCGTTAGGGCTGTCACTACCCTAAGGCTACCACAACAATCCGCAGGATTGGGTGCAATTCCAGGTAATTGCAAGACTAAACACCACGTCTAATCTATTAATTACTACTCTAGCGTTATAAAGACTAGAGCACTTGATGCAAGCGGGAATCTAACAAATAACTTCAATGTAAATAAAAGTAATTAGAGAACTTAGGAATTATGAATTGAAGAACCTGGAGAACGATGAAGAACGAACCAGATGCTGCAAAAGTATAATGTTGAGGAAGATCCGACAGATCCGGCTCCTCCTCCGCTCTCCTCTTCTCTCTCCCTATTTTCTAGATTACAACTAGAACTAACTAGAACTAGAACTAGAGGAACTAGAACTAGAACTAGAGGAACTAGAACTAGATCTAGATGAACTAGAGGTAGAACTAGAAGAACTAGAGGGATCCTCTCTACTTGGATGAAGAATTGAAACCCTAGCTTTGATTCTGTAGAAGAGGTATGATCTCCAGGGGCCAGGGGGGTCTGGTTTTATAGTCCCTTCAAGTGAATCTGGGCCGTCGGATCAAACCGACATTGATCGTGTGGTTTTCCTTGAAGTATTAGGTTGGTGGAGCATGATCCCCGAACTTCGCCCTGATTGGTGGAAAGAGGTGGGCGGGCGCCCTTAGGACTAGGGCGGGCGCCCAGTGCCTAAGCCCTCTCGGCCTCCGCTTCGGTCCCGTGGCTTCTGGAGTCTTCTAGATTGTAGATAATTGTGCGGCACGTTAATATCTCTATGTAAACCCGACGTGTGGGCCTTTCTTCCATATTTCCTGATAACCCCCTGCAGAAATAGACAAACACCAAAACTTGTGGAATTCTGTCAGATAAAACCCTAAGTCTAGGTGTTGGTTCCATTTAGATCCTTTTCCATAATTAGTTGATGGTTAAATGTGAACATTAAGGACCGTCGACAAGCTCCCCCAAGCCTAACCTTTGCTCGTCCCTGAGCAAAGATAGACTCAAGAGTTTCTGCAGTGGTTTCATAACTTAAAGATACACATGCGTTTAAACAAGATCTCATCTCTGGTTAGAGTAAACTGTTAAGACTTAAAACTTACTCATTTACCTTTCACCATGGGACTTGTAACCATCACTTCTGTCTTGAGTAGTTAAAAGATAGAACAGTCTAGTCAAGCACCATGTCTCTTGTTCTTCGATTAACTATAGCTCTGGAGTTTTTGCAGATTTTCAAATAAAACTCAGAGATTCCTTGTATGACTCTCTCTAGTCTCTCTTCTAGATGGCCGATAATTGTGCGGCACGTTAATATCTCTATGTAAACCCGACGTGTGGGCCTTTCTTCCATATTTCCTGATAACCCCCTGCAGAAATAGACAAACACCAAAACTTGTGGAATTCTATCAGATAAAACCCTAAGTCTAGGTGTTGGTTCCATTTAGATCCTTTTCCATGATTAGTTGATGGTTAAATATGAACATTAAGGACCGTCAACAGTCGCCCCCCTGGTAGCCCCCGAGGGGGTATCGACTATGATGGGTCATAGTTGATACCCCCTTCTAACGTCGGGATTTGTGAGAAAGTAAATTGCTCGAGGGAAAGGCTTCATTTATTCATGCATTCATTTACAAGGCCTTGGTACAGAATGTACGTAGGAACATAAGGTTTTGAACTTCTAGGAGTAGAATCGATGTAGCTGTTCGATGTTCCACGCGTTGGTGAAGATCGCCCCCTTTTCATCCGTGAGCTTGTATGTCCCTGGCTTCAAGACCTCGGCCACCACGTATGGGCCCTCCCAAGGTGGAGTTATCTTGTGGCGTCCTTGATTGCTCTGCCGCCGTCGTAGGACAAGGTCACCCACGTTTAAGTCCCTCTTGCGCACGTGCTTATCGTGGTAACGTCGAAGTTTCTGCTGATATCTGGCAGAGTTAAGGAGGGCCATGTCTCGAGCCTCCTCGAGTTGGTCGACCACGTTTTCTTGAGTCTCCTTATTTGATTGCTCGTTGTACGCCTTAAGTCGAGGGGACCCATACTCGAGGTCTGTGGGGAGGACAGCCTCAGAGCCGTAGAACATGAAGAATGGGGTGTATTTTGTGGCCCTGCTTGGTGTTGTCCTTAGGCTCCATAGGACCGAGGAAAGCTCCTCGACCCACTTCTTGCCGAATTTCTTCAGGCGATTGTAGATCCTTGGCTTGAGTCCTTGCAAAATCATGACGTTGGCACGCTCAACCTGGCCATTAGTTCGAGGGTGGGCTACTACGGACCAGTTCACACGGATGTGATGCTGATCGTAGAAGTCCAAGAACTTTTTGCCGGTGAACTGAGTGCCGTTGTCGGTGATGATGACGTTGGGAATCCCAAACCGGTGGATGATGTCGGTGAAGAAAAGGACGGCCTGCTCGGAGCGGATGTTGGTGATGGGTCGAGCCTCTATCCATTTGGAGAATTTGTCGATGGCCACCAGCAAGTGGGTGTACCCTCCTTTCGCCTTTTGTAGGGGCCCTACTAAGTCGAGCCCCCACACCGCAAATGGCCATGTGATGGGGATCATCTGAAGAGCGTGGGCGGGCAGATGCGTTTGTTTGGCGTAGAACTGACACCCATGACATAAGCGTACGAGCTCAATGGCATCTGCTACGGCCGTTGGCCAGTAGAAGCCTTGTCGGAAGGCATTCCCTACAAGGGTCCGTGGAGCAGCATGGTGGCCGCAAGCCCCCGAGTGTAGGTCCTCGAGGAGTTTCCGGCCTTCTTCCACGGTGATGCAACGCTGCAAGACCCCCGTCGGGCTTCGTCGATATAGCTCATTGCCTTCGCCATAAATCACATATGACTTGGCCCGTCGAGCGATACGGCGGGCCACAGATCGATTTTCTGGCAGCTCGCAGCGGATTAGGCAGTCGAGGAACGGTGTGCGCCAGTCGAACGGTTGACCGGGCCGCTGATCTACCTCCATCACCTCAGCTGCCATCAATAGTGCGTCGACAGTGTCGGTTGGCTGGGCAGGAGCGACATTGACGCCAGCCCCCGAGCCTAAGTCGACGGATGGCTCGTGAAGATCTCTCGAGAACGCGTCAGGTGGTACCGTGCCTCGGGTTGACGGGATCTTGGCGAGTTCGTCAGCTGCCTCGTTGTAGCGTCGGGCGACATGGACGAGCTCAAGGCCATGGAATTTGTCCTCGAGTCGACGGACTTCTTTGCAGTATGCCTCCATTTTCGGGTCGTGGCAGCATGAAGTCTTCATCACTTGGTCGATGACGAGCTGGGAGTCGCCTCGGACGTCGAGTCGTCAGACTCCTAGCTCGATGGCGATTTTGAGACCGTTGACGAGGGCCTCGTACTCTGCGACATTGTTGGACGCGGCAAAATAAATCCTGATGACGTACCTCATATGGATGCCCAAGGGCGAGATGAATAGCAGGCCGGCCCCGGCCCCCGTCTTCATGAGTGACCCATCGAAATACATCGTCCACAGCTCCGACTGGACCTGAGTCGGGGGAAGCTCGGAGTCTGTCCATTCCGCGATGAAGTCCACCAGGGCTTGCGATTTGATAGCCTTGTGAGGCGCATAAGTGAGAGTCTCACTCATGAGCTCGACCGACCATTTAGCTATTCTTCCCGTGGCCTCCTTACTCTGGATTATCTCGCCCAGGGGGAAAGACGAGATTACCGTGATAGGGTGGCCGAGGTAGTAGTGCTACAGCTTACGGCGGGCGAGGATTATGGCATAGATCATGCTTCTGGATTTGGGGATAGCGTGCCTTGGTCACCGAGAGCACCTCGCTGACGAAATAGACTGGCCTCTGGACTGGCAGCGCATGACCCTCCTCCTGCCTTTCGACCACCACCGCTGCACTGACAACCTGGGTCGTCGAGGCAACGAAAAGGAGCAGTGGTTCCGCAGGTTGAGGTGGGACTAGGACTGGTGCTGAGGTTAGTGTTTTCTTCAGATTTTCGAGGGCCTCCTCAGCCTTGGGGGTCCAAGAAAAATGCTCGACTTTCTTCAGAAGTCGATACAGCGGTAACGCCTTTTCTCCTAATCTCGAGATGAAACGGCTCAACGCCGCAAGGCATCCTGTGACTCTCTGCACAACCTTGATGTCTCGGATCGGCCCCATTCTTGTGATGGCCGAGACTTTCTCGGGGTTGGCCTCGATGCCGTGCTGGGAAACAATGTAACCCAAGAGCATGCCACGAGGCACGCCGAAAACACATTTCTCGGGATTGAGCTTAATCTGGTTGGCGCATAAGCAGCTGAAACCGATCTCGAGGTCCTGGATCATGTCTCCTTGCCGCTTTGATTTGACGACTATGTCGTCGACATAGGCCTCGACCGTTGACCCTATGTGCTTGCCAGATACGTGGAGCATGCAGCGTTGGTATGTGGCTCCCGCATTTCGAAGCCCAAACGGCATGGTTACATAGCAATACATCCCGAAAGGCGTGATGAAAGAGGTCGCGAGCTGGTCAGACTCTTTCATTTTTATTTGATGGTAACCAGAATATGCATCAAGATAAGAAAGGGTTTCACATCCCGCGGTAGAATCAACAATTTGATCAATACGTGGCAACGGAAAGGGAACTTTTGGACATGCTTTATTTAAACTCGTATAATCGACACACATCCTCATTTTCCCATTCTTTTTCTTAACTAGTACAGGGTTTGCTAACCAGTCGGGATGGTGAACCTCCTTGATGAATCCGGCCGACAAAAGCTTGTGGACCTCCTCGCCAATGATCTTGCGCTTCTTGTCGAATCGGCGCAACCGTTGCTTCACTGGCTTGGAACCGGCTCGAATCTCCAAGGAGTGCTCGGCGACTTCCCTCGGTATGCCTGGCATGTCCGAGGGACTCCATGCAAACATGTCGGCAATCGCACGGAGAAAGTTGACGAGCACAACTTCCTATTTGGGGTCGAGGTCGGCGCTGATCGTCAGCACCTTGCCGTCGGAGTTGTTGGGGTCGAGCGGGATCTTCTTGGTTCCCTCTGCTGGCTCGAATCTTCCCGCGTGGCGTTTGGGCTCTGGAGCCTCAGCGGCCAGGGCCTCGAGTTTCACGACGAGCTCGGTGGAGTTCTCGACCGCCTCCCCATACTCGATGCACTCGACGTCGCACTCGTAAGCGTGCTCGAAGGAGGAGCTGACAGTGATGACGCCTTTGGGACCGGGCATCTTCAGCTTCAAGTAGTTGTAGTTGGGTATAGCCATGAACTTGGCGTAGCCCAGGCGCCCGATGATGGCGTGGTACGTGCCCCGGAACCCGACCACCTCAAAGGTGAGGGTCTCCTTCCTGAAGTTGGCCGCCGTGCCAAAGCAGACCGGTAAGTCGATTCGACCTACTGGCAGCGCCTTTTTCCCCGGCACAACGCCGTGGAAACCACCGGCGCTTGGTTGAAGCCGTCCCCTGTCGATGCCGAGGAGGTCGAGGGTCTCGAGGTAGATGATGTTGAGGCTGCTGCCTCCGTCCATTAGCACCTTCGAGAGCCGGGTGTTGACGATGATGGGGTCGACGACGAACGGGTAGACGCCTGGGGCAACCACCTTGTCGGGGTGGTCCTCTCGGTCGAAGGTGATGGGTGTGCTCGACCAGCTGAGGTACTGGGGCACCGCCATTCTTGCCGTGAAGACCTCACGGCTTCTTCTTGTTCTTCATGAGCCCTCGACTAGGGGTCCCGTCTTCATCGGCAGGCTGCTTGCCTTTCCTTCCTTCACAACTAAAGAAGGCATCGACTGCTTCCTCTCCTGCTGCGTAGTTTGCTACTACGTCCATGTGCTCATCGACGGTCTGAGGTCGATTCTGACCCAATTGCCGCACCAAGTCTCGACTGGTGGTACCAGAGACAAATGCCAGGATGATGTCATGGTCGGGGATATGTGGCAGCTCGGTGCGCTGTTTTGAGAAGCGTCGAGCATACTCTCGAAGAGTTTCTCCCGACTTCTGTTTGCACTTGCTGAGGTCCCACGAGTTCCCGGGCCGTATGTAGGTCCCTTTGAAATTACCCTCGAAGACTCTAACCAAATCGACCCAGTCGTGGATCTGATTAGCTGGAAGTTCCTCGAGCCACCGACGGGTGGTGTCGGAGAGGAAGAGCAGTAGCTGTCTGATGATGGCTCGATCATCTCCTCGAGCGCCTCCTAGCTGACAGGCCAGCCTAAAATCGGCCAGCCACAACTCCGGTTTGGTCTCACCATTGTATTCTGCGATGCTGGTCGTGGGTCAGAATGGACTTGGTAGGGGCGTGCTGCGGATTGCCCTGCTGAACACCCATGGGCCTGGTGGCTCGGGGGCCATCCGGTCCTCGTCGCTGTTGTACCTCCCCCCGCGATGTGCACTGTAACCGCGCTCTTCCGTATCCCCATACCGACGGCGTCGATTCTCTTCGATGTCATGCCGCGCGTCGTGTCGATGCTGATTGTCGACAGGGAGGACGAGAGTAGTCTTTCTTCCTCGAGGGGGTGGCTGTTGATGGACTGACACCTCCTTTTCATTTTGGGGTGGCTCATCGCGCTTTTCAGTGGCGGCTCCTCGTCGTCGAGAAGCCGAGCTTTTGGCTTGTTGAACCGCCGCTACCTAGAGCAGAGTATGCACCTCGTCTCGGATGCGTCGAGCTTGGGAGTTCGATGGCTCTGGCATGTTGCGTAGCAGCATTGTTGCTGCCACTACGTTCTGGCCTGCTCGAGGGAAGCGGCTGATGGGTTGCTCTGGCTCTGCGTCTCCGATGATTTGCCGGTGTACCTCTCGAGCTCGTCTACGGACACTTCCGCCGGGCGGGTAAGGCAAGTCTTGTTCGAGGATTTGCTCGAGTAGGACGAGGCGCTCACGGTCTTCGTCGAGCTTTGTCTTGAGCTCTCGTAGCTGCGCAAGCTGCGCAGCCCTGTCTTCCTGTGGAAGTGGGTCGACCTGTCCGCCGTTCCCAGGCATCCTGGGGTCTTCCCTTGCTGCAGTGGCTCGACCGCCCGCAGCTGTGTCCTGCGTCTCCTCGGTAGTTTCTACTGCCCTGTCAATGTGATAGCATTCCCTAGTAGGGTCGTAGCAATTGGTCTCGGAGTCGGAGTCCGGCTTGAAGGCGTAGAAACATCAGCGTCCCTCCTCTAATAGCCGTTGCCTGAGTGAGGTAATCATGTATCGTCCAGGGCCTAGGCGATGGAGGCCTCGTACCTGGAAGAAATCCAGCAGCTCGGACGTTGGCTGCTGTGCTTCAGAGTCATGCGGGAGAACCATTGGTCTCTCCACGTATGTCTGGGCATTTGGGCATATCGCTCTGGCGAGCGACGCCGCGGCGTTGTCCAATCCGAATGGCAGTGCCCTTCTTGGAGTGAACAACCCGTGTGGAAGTAACCTGGCGGCGGGTGTGTCACCTCTTGTCGTCGTGTGACGCTGAACCGGCATGTCCACGGTTCCGGCACGCGGGGCTGCCGACTCCTATGTCACCTCATGCCTAGCACGAACTCCTGGTCGTGACGAGGCAGAGGGGCGACGATGATGTTGTCCACACCTCTTCTTGGGCGGGGAGGCGTGGTGGCGAGGGCGTCTCGGGGCCCTCAACCGTGCTGGCGCAACGCGGGCTCCTCCTGGTCCTTTGATCGAGAGTAAGATGATGTCATAGCCGGAGCCAGTCGACATGAACTCAAGACTCCCAAACCAAATCACCGTGGAGCACGGAATCGGCGAAGCGAGAGTGGCCATCTAGAAAGGAGTGGGAAATCGATGAAAAAGACGCAGGACCCCTACCTGGCGCGCCAACTTTCGGTGTTTTCCCCACGGGGGGTCACACCAATGAGTAAATTTGTATGCGTGCTCCCTTTCCCAGATGGTGATGCAAGAAGACATAGAGATTTTTCCTGGTTCGGGCAAGAGAAGGCCCTACGTCCAGCGGGGGAGGGAAGTTTGTATTATCTTGCACCTATTTGCTTGTACAGGGGCGAATACAAGCGTGGTATGGAGTATGGGAGTTCTACTGCGTATGGGTGTAGTGTTGCGTGATCGCTATCTATTCCCGGGTCCTTCCTTTTATAGCACCAAGGAGAGACCTAGGGTATATGCATAGGTGTCAGAGTAGGGGTCGATAGAAGCATGGCACGCTGACCTACTCGAGGCCTCCGTACCGGCGTGATCTCGAGCCGTCCCGTCTCGGTAGGTTGATGATGATTACGTGTGCTCCTGTATCCTGCTCTGCGCGCCGTCTTGGGCTGGTTCACCGGTCGCATGCCTGTACGATATGGCGGCAGATTCGGCGGAGTGGTTGCGGAGTTGTCAGTCGACGCCCAACTCGTCCCCAGGATCGAACCATGTCTGGTCGAGGGTCAGACGCCGTGCAATGCCCTGATATCCAGAGCGATGACCTTGGTTGTCTCGAGGGGGTCCTGATTAGACATTCCATCCCTGTTTCTCGCGTCCTGACACGCCCTGGGTCGTTTGGTGGGGAAGGCTGCAAAAAGAACGATGGGACGGGTGCCTGTTCCCTATCACGCTTCCCGTGACCAGCGTGTTAGGTGGGAAAGCGTCAGGCGCATTAAATGCCTTGGCTCTCATGCGTGCGTCAGGCGGCGGACAGTGTCCTTGCGCTCGACGCTTCCCGATTCGCTCGTGCCTATTCCAGCATTCGACGGTAGTCGACGCTCGACCCCTGAGCGATTCGCTCGACGCCTTTTCGGTCTTCGAGGCTGCGGTCGTCGATGACTGTACGTGTGGCTGACTAGAGCGTCGAGTTGTGGGCCTCGATCTGTGCGCGGATAATCTCGTTATGTGCATCAGTTAGGATACCCCTTACTGATACCCTCGACAACTACAACCGTAATCTCTTTCTAACCTTGGTAAGGATGATCTACTGTTCTATTGGGGAGGCTCACGGAATCTAGACACCACAGAGCATGTTCAACCCACACCTATAAACCCTATCCTTCCTAATAACGAGATATGGTTTGCAAAGGTAACTCGGAAATGTCACGTTCCTCGCTACTACCACGGTCCAGCTAGTGAGGGAATATCTATGAGTATCCTAGCCTAAACACCACGTCTACGCTAGAGATGATTACTCTAAACTCTACGCAAAGAGATTAAAGTAAACTCATAAACGAAAGAACAATAAAACAAGAACTTACTGGAATTTAGAAGTTGAAATACTGAAGAATCCTAGGAACAAGCTTTGGGTTAGGAGAACTTGATCCCGTAGGTACAACCTCGGAGTAGACCGCAGGCCGGGCTTCCTCCGATCTACACCTCCACTCTATCTCTCTCAATCTAGTAGAAACTAGAAGATCTAATTCTACTCACATTGGATGCTAAGCCCTAAGTCTATTTAGAGGAGAGGTATTCCTTCGAGGGCTCCTCTCAACTCTATGATGAACTTGTCTCCTCCAGGGTCCAGGGGGTCTGGTTTTATAGTCCCCTGAAGTGAACTTGAGCCGTCGGATCAAACCAACATTGATTGAAGGGTTATCCTTGATCCTTTAGGTCGGTGGAGCTTGGGTGGCGAAAAGAGTTCTGATTGGAGTCCAAAGGGGGGCGGGCATCCTGGTCCCTAGGGTGAGCGCCCTGGGCCAGGACCCGTTCGGCCTCCGCTTTGTTCCTGTGGCTTCTGGAGTCTTCTAGATGGTAGAAAATTGCGCGGTGCGTTGATATCTCTATGTAATCCCGACATGTGGACCTTTCTTCCTTATTTCCTGGTAACTCCCTGCAGAAACAGATAAACAACAAAACTCGTGGAATTCTGTCACATCAAACCCTAATTCTAGGTGTTGTTTGCATATTGGTCCTTTCTCTTGTTTGTTTGATAATTTAAATTGATACTTAAGAACCGTCAACAAATACCCCCATACTTAGGCTTTTACTCGTCCTTGAGAAAAGGATGGTTAAGAAAAATATCTGGGGTTGAAACATTGTAAAGCATTCTCTTCATACCTGCAGGGTGTTGTAAAAATTCACTATGTACCGTAGTCAGGAGAAATATATGATCAAGAGTAGAGATCCTTTCTTCTCAATCCTATTACTTGGAGTTTTTGTGTATATATATATATTTTTAAAAAAGAGATTAGCATACCTTTTATCCTCATAGGTTCTCTTAGATCACTCATTATCTTTTATTTATCTCACCGAGGCTGTTTTAATTTGCAAAAATTCTCAAGCATACTTACGTTGTATTTATTGCCTGATCAAAACGGGATCCAAGGAGAAGAATGCCATACTCTTAGATCAAAGACTTGGGAAATTAAAAACTTGTCAACTCTTGCTGGCATATTGCTTCTTAGAGGGACCATGGGCTAGCATTTTCTTCTTTTTTTTCTCTCTCTCTTTTTTTAAGTCGATACCGGGGTACCCCTAATTCTACTACCGGGCACTTGTCTATTTTTTCTGCGAGGTTATCGAGCACTTGCTCCTTTTTATTTCCTCGAAATATCTTTTTTTGCATAGCCCATGCCTCTAATGCAATAATACTTTGGAAGAGTGAATCTTTCTGAATAAATGTCTTGATCTTAGGAGCATGATAAATCTCTCAACAAGGGTCTAACTCATTTTGAACAGACTCAATACAAAGTAGATAGCTTTTATAATTATCATAATTAATATTTTTAGTTTAATTAGGCATATAAAACACTGAGGATGGTAGCTAGAATTTTGAAGATTTTGAAATAAATTCTCCAAGCAACAATGATATCAAGAATAAGAAACTCATACACTAACATCTCACATTCCACAATGACTTAAGTAACACAAGGTTTTTAAATGATTTTTCAATAATTGCAAGTTTCAGGAAATATCACAGAGTGAGATTAATCATGATTAGAAATATTTTAATCTTTTTAATTTATCATGCCGGAAATAATATTCTGCATAATCCAAGATATATATGTGTATGTGTAAAGTGTGCAGAGTGTGTACCTGAATCGTGGAGTGGTGTAGTCGAAGTGTGTTTGGCATGTCGAGGGATCTCCCCCACACTTGTTTTCTGCTTTCTTGCACAAAAATAAAGTAGAGACACACAAGACATAATAATAATAATAATACTCTTTACTAATCTTGAGGCATTTATTACAAATGACTAGTAGCAAACTAACGATAATAGTAGCAAACTGACGATAATAGTAGCAAACTAACGATAATAGTAAAATCTAAACCGAATTTAAAGATAAATAACTAAGATGTATTGCCTCAATATCTAATCTAGTTAACTTAGCGGTGCTCTAACTCCTTGATCTTCTTATTGGCACTAGCAAGATCATGCCTAAGGCCAAGTATAATGGTGTTGTGGTTAGAGAGCTGCCTAGTGATAGAGTTAATCGACGACTGGAGGTCTATGATGCTCTGTCTAGCCTACGAACGTCCTCATCAATATCTACTATAGTCTTGCGACGCTTAGGAGGTGTCTCAAAAGCATTGAGAGCGTGCTTTGGGGCTGCCTTTGGAGGGATGAAACGGACTTTGGCTGCTCTAATCCCTTCAAAGTAAGGCCTCTCCTCCTTCATAGTGTAGCGGATGCTGCTGATCTCGCCGCTCCGGTTGGTCTTGACTCCAACGACCCTCTCATTGGGTCTGGGTGGAAGGATCCTTGTGCCGGCTGGCACCTTGATGGTGGTCTCCTTCTTGGATGATGATCCCTTGAGAAGTAGGAGTTGTGGTGGTGCGGTGAGAACTGGTTGAGCACGGTAGGATTGGGCAGAGCTGCGTTGGCGTAATGGCATGGCTTCTAGCTATCGCTTTGTGTTGGCCGGGACGAGAGCACGGGCGTCGCGGTCTTCCTTGGGCTTCTTGTTGAGGTTGTAGGGAACGAATTCCCAATCGTCGTTGAACTCTTGGCCATTAGAGCAGCAAGGGACTAAACAAGCTCTAATGAAAAAGGAGAGAAGGCT
>NW_018396508.1:0-21204 GCF_000003195.3 Sorghum bicolor | reverse complement strand
CTCGTGGTTGGCGATCATCGTGATAAACTTCTTCAGTGGGACTGGAGATCAGGTACATCATTTCCTCTTCGTGTCTCTCGGATCAGCCATTTCTGCAGAAATATGTGACACATGACTACATATATAAAACTAGGGTTTAGGGTTTAGGGCTTAGGTTTAGGGTTTAGAGTTTAGTGCTTAGGTTTAGGGTTTAGAGTATATCATTTGCTAACAATTAAATATATCATAATTGTACCACTAACTTATACCACTAATTGTACCACTAATTATAGCACTAATTGTACCACTAATAGTAAGTGAACATTACTAAATACACCATAGAACATCACTAAATAAATTATAGAACATCACATCGCATATATATTGTGTGAACATCACTAAATACATCACATAACACTATATGTATACTATGTGAACATCGCTAAAATATGTTATAGAACATCAAATATATATTACGTGAAAAAAACTAAATACACCATAGAACATCACTAATTACATTAAAGAACATTGTATATATATTACGTGAAAATAAATAAGAAATTGGTACTATAATATACTTGAAAATAAATAAATATATATGAATTTGAGCAGAGGCAATATTCTAGATTCATAAGAAATTGGTACTATGATATACACGAAATAAATAAATATATAGTGTAATACAAATAATAACTAGAGCAAAGCATAAGAAAAAAATAAAAACATGTAACAAAAAAAAAAATTAAAGAACATCGTATATATATTACGTGTGTGTACATGTGTGTGTGTTTTTTTTCAGTTATACATATATTGAAGCCTTGTTTAGTTCACCCCAAAAAGCAAAAAGTTTTCAAGATTCCCCGTCACATCGAATCTTACAGCACATGCATGAAGCATTAAATATAGACGAAAACAAAAACTAATTACACAGTTTAGCTGGAATTCGCGAGACGAATCTTTTGATCTTAGTTAGTCTATAATTAGATAATATTTGTCACAAACAAACGAAAATGCTACGGTACCGAAATCCGAAATGTTTCCGGAACTAAACAAGGCCTAAGGTATTGTTTAGTTCGCAAAAATTTTGGTGTTTAGCTACCGTAACACTTTCGATTTTATTTGATAAACATTGTCCAATCACGGAATAACTAGGCTTAAAAGATTTATCTCACAAATTACAGATAAACTGTGTAATTAGTTTTTATTTTCGTCTATATTTAATAATCCATGCATGCAACCAAAGATTTAATGTGACGGGGACTTTTAAAATTTTTTGCAAACTAAACAAGGCCTAATTAACATATGTAAACATTTTTATTATTATCTAATTTTGCATATTTTTTCTTTCTCTTTTTTTGCTTTATTTTTTTTCTTTCTCTGTCTTAGGTGGCCGGCGCGCTCGCGGCCGGGGGTGGGGGGCTCTCGGCCGCCGGTGGGGGCGCGCGCGGCCGCGCGGCCGACGGCGAAGGCCCGCGCGCCACTGCCCCCTGCCGGCGGGCATTGTCGGGCGCCGAGGGCGCGCCCGCGCGTGGCGGCGGCGGGCGAGCTCGCGGGCTCTCGCGAGGCGGCGGGTGCCGCGCGCAAAACGAAGAGAGAGGCGCGCGAACAAGAAAGAGAGAGAGAGGGAGTACGGCGGGGTGGTGCTCGGGGCCGGTGGCGCTCGGAGTTGGGTTGACGGCGACGAGCAAAGACGACGACGATGGCGGCGCGACGTTGGACGAAGAAGACGGAGCGGCACGGCGGCGGTTAGGGCAAGATCGACGATGGCGCGGAGAAGAGAAGAAGAAAGAAGGGCTCTGCCCTTTATAAGGCAGGGCACCTTTAGTCCCGGGCCGAGCCACGGAACCGGGGCTAAAGACCCTTTAGTCCCGGGCTGTGGCTCGGCCCGGGACTAAAGGTGTTTGACCAAATTATGGCGCCAGTTCAGGCGCCATAATTTGGTTTTCCCTTTTTTTATTTTCTCTTTACATTGTTAAATACATTATAAATTAAATAAATCTGATAAAATTGTTAAAAAATACATATTAATTTTATTCTGCTCTACTCTTCAGTATAAAAATTCTTAACATAATTGTTTTTCAAATATTTCATATGATTCAAAATAAATGTTATTAATAATGAATATTGTGATAATGCAAAAATATAATGGCCAATTAAATTTTAAAAAATTATTGGCTTTAGACAGATACTTGGTTTTTGAGTCATTTGGACGTTAAACTTTTGTTTCTTTAATAATAATTATACAAATGCGCGACATTGATTGTATAAATTTGAAATTTAAATTTTCAAAAGTTGTAAGATGGATTTTGGAGCCCTGGATGGCCTCAAATGTAAAACTCATGAATACAAAGTTTGTTCCACTCATCAAGACCTACATTTTCTCTAATGGTCACATTTTCATTTGAAAATGTTTGGACCACTCAATTTTAAAATTTGAAAGAATTCATAGCGAAACGCTAATTTTCAGAACCATGGATGGCCTCAAATGGAAAGCTCATGAATACCAATATTGCTCCACTCATCAAGATCTACATTTCATATATAGACCATTTTTGCATTTGACAAAGTGCTGGCAAAGTGTAGTTCAAAATCCACACTTTCCACGTATAGTTTCATAAAGTTTGTGTGAGATTCAAGATTTGGTGAGTATTGTTTACATAAACTTTCCCAAATAGAAAAATAGTCTATATAAAAAGTTTGGATATTGATGAGCTCTAACAACTTGGTATTCAAAAGTTTTTCATTCCAAGTCATTTTCTCCGTCGTTTGACCAAAGCCCGTCTTCGAAATTGAAAACATGTGCCTGGGACTCGATTAAATTGAAAACATGTGCCTGGGATTCGAAATTGAAAACTCCAATTGGCGATCTTGAATCTTAATTAGTACACTCACGTTCCCTGTGGAAAATTGATACTCTGGAATACTCCTGGGTGAAAGGTACATCGGTATCCGTGCGCGTGCGGATTTTTCTGTTTGCGTTTAAAATACCCAACATCTGCCAGGACAATAGAAGTGATATCAATCTTTGTATGTCTACCAGGACAATAGAAGCGATATCCTTTTGATCTTTCTGGATAGCCAATGAAATGACACCTGATTGTCTTGGGGTCTAGTTTTTCTATGTTTGGGTTAAACATTTTTGCCTCAGCTAGACAACCCCACACACGCAAATGGTTAAGTGAGTGTTCTCTTCTTGTCCATAATTCATATGGTGTTTTAGGCACCGATTTACTTGGTACTCGATTAATTAAGTATATGAATGGAGGTTTTCAACGCCTCTATCCATAAACTAATCGGTAGTGTAGAGTAACTTATCATGCTTCTCACCATATTCATTAAGGTATGATTACGTCTTTCAGCCACTCCATTCTGCTGAGGCTCCTCCGGTGTGGAGTACTGAGCGACTTTGCCATTTTCCTGTAGAAACCTTACAAAAGGTCAAAGAATTTGGCCATAAGGGGTATGTCGCCCATAGTACTCTCCACCTTGGTTGGATCGTACTATCTTAATTTTCGTGTGGTGTTGATTTTCAACTTCAGCTTTAAATATCTTGAATTTATCTAATGCTTCTAATCTTTCTTTAATTGGATAGATATCACCAAAACGAGAGTAATCATCTGTGAAAGTTATGAATGAATCAAAACCATCCATGCTTTTCACAGGAAAAGGTCCACATATGTCGGTGTGGATTATTTCTAAAGTTCCTATACTTTGTTTGGTGCCTTCCTTAATTTTCTTGACATACTTTTCTTTAATACAATCAATAAATTGTTCTAAATTGGAAAATTCTAAATGCAGAAGAATTGATTCTTTTACTAATCGTTCTATTCTTCCCCTTGAAATATGGCCTAAGCAACAATGCCATAATTTCGAAGAGGTATTTTCAGCTCTCTTCACTTCTTGTTTACATTTGTAGACGTCGAATCATTCATATTCTCATCATATACATCATTCACATTATTAGCAAGAGATAATAAATAAAGCTTGTCTTGTTGGAAGGCAAGACCAACACATTCATCATTAACAAGTATCTTACATTTGCCATCACCAAAATGGCAATCAATCCGATCATCATCAAGTTTTAACACACTTATCAAATTTCGGCGCAAAGAGGGAACATAAAGTACTTCTTTAAGTCTAAGTACAAAATCATTATTCAATTCTAAAAATAATTCTCCAATGGCTTCAACATTGGATTGCACTCCATTTGCAACTTTAATTGTTCTTTCTCCTCTTTGCAAGGTTCTCGTCCCACTTAATCCCTGTAAGGAATTTGCAACATGAGTAGTTGCTCCCGAGTCAACCCACCAGGTGGATTTTGAGACTTCAGGAAGTCTGGACAATCCCTCTTGTAGTGCCCTTGCTTGAAACAGTACTTGCACTGATCCATTTCAGCTGAGCCATAGGGATTGTGCTGCTGATTCTGCTGGTTCTGTTGGTTTTGCTGGTTCTCTGAGTTCTGGGGTTTCTTTCCCTGTTGTTTGGAGGGAGAAGATTGATTCCACTGAGGTTTCCCTTGTGGTTTCTTGCCATTGAAGTTCTTTCTTTTGTTGTCTCTCGCAAAATAAGCAGAGTCATTTTGTGAGGACTTCAGTCTTTCCTCCTCCTGAGCACACATTGCCATGAGAGTTTCTAAATTCCACTTTTAATGTTGAATATTGTAGTTCACAACAAATACCTCATATTCTTTTGGCAAGGAGGCAAAAATCAAATGAATCAGGAATTCATATTCCTTCATGTTCATTTCCTTAAGCTTAGATGTCGTGGCATTCATTTCCAGGATGTGCTCTCTTATGCCACCACCAGTGTATTTCTCAGTTACAAGCTTCTTGATCAGTGAACTGGCTTTGGCCTTGGTAGACTCAGTAAACTGATTCTTTACATGTTCAAGGTATGTGGCGGTGACACATTCAGGGATCGAACCCCTTATCAATTCTTCTATGGTGGCTCTTGCCACCAGCAGGCACTTGGGATTGGACTGAACTCACCGCCTATGATCAATATCATATTTCATTCTTACATGTGCATGATCACGCTTTCGAGAAGCGAAATCAGCGTCAGATTCATCTTCACCTCCCACCGGTTCCTCTGGGACAATGGGACACGGTGAAGTGATGGCGTAGCCAATCTCATTCAACGCAAGTTCCAATTCGTATTTCTCCCGCCACACATGATAGTTGGTGCCATTGAGCAGTGGGATGTTTGCTATGTTCACATTGCTTTTGACTCCTGAAATTACATTAGAGTGGGTGATAAAACATTATTTGAATTAAAATACACATATATTCATTAATGCAAAACTTTTACATCACCGTTGGGCAAAAATAAAATTAATGCATAATTCTGTAAGACTGCTATTAACAACTTTGGTCAGAAAATAACAATATTACAATATCATAAAAATTTATCACAATTAAATTCTCCCGTTGGATCGAATTTAATAGTGATGAATAGCATCAAAATATGCAGCGGAAAAATTCATAAATTTTCATCATAGCATTTTCCAGAAACCCAAATATTCTTTGCTGTTTTCTGAACAAGCATCATCTTTGGATAAATTTTGTGCAGAAAATAGCATTAAATTCTATGAAAGGGTGGTTCACTATTCTTTTGGCCATTTCGGCCAATGAGCTCCCTCCGGCCCCTTGCGTGAGGGAGTCAACAAGCCAGCGGCCCAGCAAGGCAGGCCTTCGCAGGCTGATTTCATTTTTTTTTCATTTTCATTTTTTTTTGAGAATCTTTTTCATTTTCATTTGTTCATTCTTGGCTTCGGCCTAGTTCCTTTTTTGGCCCAAGGACGCAAGCAGACTCCTCCCCGCCCCAGGCCACAACCTAGGTCTGGACTGGGATTTGGCAAACCCGCCTAGGCCAAAAGGGGCCTAGTCCGGTGTTCGCCAATCTTGTTCGTTGATTTTGATCCAACGGTTCTCCATCAATTTCACAGGGATAAAAACCCTTGGCCATGCAGCCTAAAACACTGGTACAGGACAGGCCTTTTGTCCCGGTCGAAAACCACTTGTAGTCCCGGGTGGCGAGCCGGGACTAAGAGATCGGGACTAAAAGTCCCACCTTTAGTCCCGGCTCTCCGACCCGGGACTAGATGGGGACATTTAGTTCCGGTTGGTAACACCAACCGGGACTACATGGGGCACCAGGCAGTGACGTGGCGCCACCCCTGGCCACCCCTTTTAGTCCCGGTTGGTATTACCAACCGGGACTAAAGGTTTTTTTGTTTTTGTTTTTCTTTTTCCTTTTCTTTTCTTTATTAATTTTGGTTTTCAATTGTATATGTTCTACAATTTAATCGTATACGCCGCAATTATCCTTATACGTTGCACCTATACGAGAGCGTCATTATTGCACACAAATAAAGTATGAAACTACATATATAAATTATCCGTATAATATATAAATCTATATATATTATATAGCTATAAACATACGTACATACACATTACATTTACAATAATAATATTATGTAAAAGTAATAATCAAGTGTGCTGCCACCGGTTAATGATTACATAATGTTTGCCCGCCCACTTGAAAGCCCAAGTTTGGTTTTGGTAATTAATGACACCATGTTGCTAATGCCTTGTATTTAAGTGACTTGAGATAGGCATAGCAACACATGTGATGAAGGTGCATGGTGGCATGAAAAGGTGGCCACATGATCACAAAGGGATGAAGGATGATGTGAAGATCATGGTGATAGATGAGGAGCAAAGTTATAAAGGCAAAGGTATAAACATAGGGTTTTACTTTTACCGGTCTAAGATGAGTCGAGAAGTGATTGACCGGGTTTAGGATAGATAGCCGACTATCAAGAGGGGAAATCACGGTCATCTCTCGAATCAAGTGCTACTAGGTCCATATCTTGAGCATATGCATTAGGATCTAGTGAAGTGCTAACTTAACTCCTTTGGAAAAAGTTTGAGAAAAGCTAACACACATGCACTTTGGTGGTGGACACGTGTTGGTGTTAGCACATTTGCAAAGGAGGTGGAGTTCCTAGGGTTGAGAGGGGTTTGGGTTCCTAGGGTTGAGAGGGATTCGGCGCTTTTGAGAAAAATAAGTGTATATTTTCTATTGCGACGGTGGGAAATTTAGAGAAGTCGTGGGAGTGTTTTCTCACTGAGAAACACTCACCGGACGATGAGTGTGGAGGCACCGGACGCTGGCCTCAGAGTCCGATGTGCTTGACCCTGCTAGTGTTGAGTACCGGACGCACTCTGAGAGCGTCCGGTGGTTAGCATCTGGTGTGCGGGTGTTTTGCGACCCTCTCTGCGCATGGGTCCGGTGAGCACCGGACGCTACCAGTGCTTAGCGTCCGGTGACCCGCAGGATTGCGGAACTCTCTGCACATGAGTCCGGTGTGCACCGGACGCGTCCGGTGTGGACCTGCAGAGCGTCCGGTGATCCGCAGGTGACCGTTGGGATCTGACACGCGAGATTCAGGACGGACACGTGGCGTACCCCTGAGCACCGGACGCTGGGGGTCGAGCGTCCGGTGATCACTTAGTAGCGTCCGGTGCCCCCGTTTTCAGCCCAGTGAAAACAGCCAACGGCTAGTTTCTTTGAGGGGCATATAAATAGAAGGTGGCCAGCTTTGGGAGGCTTACTCTTGCACTTTTGATTACTTGAGACATACTTTGAGCTAGAGAACACTCCCTCCACTCATCTCCTTGCTTGATTGCTCATCCTAGTGAGATTGAGTGAGATTCAAGTGCATTGCTTTGAGAGTTGCATTTAGTCGCACTTGATTCTTGAGTTTGCTGCGGATTTCTTGTTACTCTTGGGTGTTTTCCGACGCCCTAGATGGCTTGGAGCAGCGGTGGTGTTGAACTCATGATTGGAGATTGTTTCGAGCCTCACCAAGTGATTTGTGAGGGGTTCTTGAGCCTTCCCCGCGGGAGATCGCAATTGGCTACTCTAGACGGATTGCTCGTGGCTTGGAGGATCCCCATCTTGTGAGTGGATGTGCGGCACCCGCTGAGGGTTTGGCTTTGGATTGCCAATTAGCTCGTGATCCATCAGGTGGGTGTATCGCCACAACGAGGACTAGCTTGCCGGGAAGCAAGTGAACCTCGGTAAAAATCTTGTGTCATCTCTTGCCAAGGATTCTCTTATAGTTGTGATTGATTGATTGGCTATATTTCTACTCTACAACGTCGGTATAACAATCACTCACCTCTCCCTTACTTTTGTGCATACCTTGTTAGTTGTGTAGCTTGTTTAGCTTAGTTCTCTTGTTGTTGTGCTTTAGTGTTTAGCCTTGTACTAGTTTGTATAGGTGGCTTGCATAGCTTAGTTGAGCTAGTGCTAGAATCGCTTCGCCATTTGTTTTACTAACTCACTTGCTTAGTGAAGTTTGTAGATTTTTTAAATAGGCTATTCACCTCCCCAGCCATTTGGACCTTTCAAGTGGTATCAGAGCCGAGGCACCGTTTATTTGAGGCTTAACAACCTACGGTGAAGTAATGGCTCTTAGTTTGCATATCAACAACACTAAGAAGGCACCTTACTTTGATGGCACAAATTATGCTTATTGGAAGGTCAAGATGACCGCCCATCTCAAGTCAATCAATACAGAAGTTTGGAAGGTGACCGAAACAAAGTTTGAGGTTACAAAGGAGCAATGTTATCCTAAACGCTAAACGGTAAACAGTCGGTCACCCTTCGTTTAGCGTTTAAACTGTTTAGACTGTGTTTAAACGGATTAAAATGGTCTAAACGGTTTTACACAATATTACAAAAATGTTCATATTTTTTAATGTAAAATCAATCATTCTATTATTTATACATATTTATGCAACTAAAATCCATTTATTTTATTATGTATATATGTTTATGCATGTTAGAATAATTAAATATACATATTTATGCATATAACAAATCAATTTTATATATTTATAAATATAATAAATTTAAGTATACAAACTCTTAATATAAAATTCAACTAGATTCACCTAGTGTTTGCCTAAACGGCCGTTTAAACAGTCGTTTAACACCGTTTACAACCGTTCCGTGTAGGCCGTTTAGACCGTTTTCCCCGTTACTTGACCGTTTAAACGGTCAACCGTTTAATTTCCCGTTTACCCCCTAAACAAAATAGTTTGCCACCGTTTACCGTTTAATGACCGTTTAATCGGCCGTTTAGGCCGTTTAGGCGAACACTGCAAAGGAGAATGCACCAACACCGGTCGAAGAAAAGAAGCTTCAATGCAATGACATCGCAATTAGTGCTCTTCATGAAGCCCTTGATGACAAGACCTTTGAGCAAATCAAGAACATTGAGGTTGCTCATGATGCATGGGCAAAATTAGAAGAAACATTTGAAGGCACCAAAAGTACCAAGACCGCCAAGGCATACATCCTCCAAGAGAAGTTCTCAAGCTTCAAGATGCAAGAAGATGAAAGTGTGCCGGAGATGTTTCACCGGTTGTAAGTCATTGTGAATGAACTCAAGGCACTTGGGGAAGAAGTAAAAGATAGTCAATTCTCTATGAAGTTTTTGAGAAGCTTTCCCAAAAGATTTGACACATTGATCACCGTGCTAGTCAAGACAACACTTAGTGAATCAACTCCCCAACAAGTCTTCCAAGAGGTGATGACCGATGATGCTTATAGGGAATATGATGAGAAGGATGAGTTGGTCAAGAAGAAGAAGAAGGATGGTGAGAAGAAAGATGATGAGAAGAAGAAAAGTGTGGCATTCAAGGCCTCCTCATCCAAGGGCAAAGCCAAGATAGAGTCATCAAGTGAAGAAGAAGCAAGCTCTTGTGATAGTGATGAAGATGAGGAGATGGCTCTTCTTGTCAAAAGATTTGGCAAGTTTATGAAGAAGAAGGGCTATCGGGCAAGAAGAAAGAAGGGCTCCTCCAAGAAGAATGATCATTCCATGAGGTGCTTTAGATGCCATAGCAAGGATCATCTCATTGCCAAATGTCCTTATGATAGTGATGATGAAGATGCTATCAAGAAGGAAAGAAAGAAGCAAAAGAAGAAGCAAGAAAAGAAGGAAGGCTCAAACAAGAAGAAGGGTGATGCCCATGTTGCAACTTGGGATAGTGATGACTCCTCAAGTGATGATGAGAGCACCAAGAAGAAGGCACATGCTAGCATTGTAATTCAAGAAAAGAGCTCCATCTTCAACACTCCATCATGCTTCATGGCTAAGGCCACTAAGGTATCATCCAATGATGAGAGTGATCATGATAGTGATAGTGATGATGATGAACCAACTAAAGATGAACTAATCACTATGCTAGAAGATTGCACTCACCACTATAAAGAAACTATAAAGGAGTGCAAGGCCTTGCTTAAGGATAAGAAAACCCTTGAGCAAGAACTTGATGAGCTTAGAGCATCTTATGAGAGTCTAAAGGAAGACCATAAGAAGCTTCAAAAGGCTCACACTAAGCTTGAAGAAGCTCATTCCTCTCTAGTTAACAAATATGAAAATGAGCCAACTAAAATTGAGAAAGCTAAAACTTGCAATATAGGCCTACCATGTGATATCTTAAGTAAGCCTATTGTTGTTGCTTCTACTAACCCTTCATGTAGCACATCTACATCATCCTCATCTAGTAGTGATGGTTTCACATGTGACACCACACTAAAAGTTGAGAATGAAATTCTCAAGAAGGAGGTGAAAGAGCTCAATCACACCTTAGCTAAGGCTTATGGTGGTGAGGACCGCTTGCTTATGTGCTTGGGTAGCCAAAGAGCTTCTCTCTACAAAGAGGGATTGGGCTATAACCCCAAGAAAGGCAAAACCGCCTTTGCTCCTCACAAGACTAGTTTTGTGAAGAACAATGGCCAGTATTGCAAAGCTTGCAAGCAAGTTGGTCACCTAGAGCAACAATGCATGAACAAGAAACCCAAAGCTCATGTATCCTCAATTAAGCTAAATTATTTCTTTGTGCTTACCAAGGATACAAAAGGTGTTCATGCTAAGTTCATTGGTGCACCATGGATGGGCTCAAAGAAGAAAGCCATTTGGGTACCAAAGAGTTTAGTTGCTAACCTTGGAGGACCCAATCAAGTTTGGGTACCTAAAAAGAATTGATCTTGTCTTGTAGGTTAATTACAAAGCCGGAGGAAGGCATTGGGTGCTTGATAGTGTGTGCACTCAACATATGACCGGGGAGTCTTGTATGTTCAAATCAATTTATACTAGTCAAAATGGTGGCTTTGATTCAATTACCTTCGGCAACAACAAGAAAGGCAAGGTCAAGGGGCTTGGTAAAATTGCTATCTCAAATGACATGAGCATATCAAATGTGTTGCTAGTTGAAAGCCTTGATTTCAATCTCTTGTCAATTGCACAACTTTGTGACCTTGGTTTCAAGTGCATCTTTGGAAGTGATGATGTTGAGGTTGTTAGTGTTGATGGATCAAACTTGATATTCAAAGGATTTAGGCATGGTAGCTTATACTTGGTTGATTTCAATGATAGTGACACTCAATTGACATCATGCCTAATTAGCAAATCAAGTTTGGGTTGGTTGTGGCATAGAAGGCTTGGTCATGTTGGAATGAAACAATTGAACAAACTTTTGAGGCATGACTTAGTTAGAGGCTTGTAGGATGTCACCTTTGAGAAGGATAAACCATGTAGTGCTTGTCAAGCCAGAAAGAAAGTTGGAAATGCACATCCTAAGAAAAGGGAAATGAGAACATCAAAGGCATTTGAGCTATTGCACATGGATTTATTTGGGCCAACAACATACACTAGCATTGGTGGCAACAAGTATGGCTTTGTGATAGTTGATGACTACACTAGATACACTTGGGTGTTCTTTCTCTATGACAAGAGTGATGTTTGTGATCTATTCAAGTCTTTTGTCGAGAGGGTGCAAAATGAGTTTGAAACCACTATCAAGAAGATTAGAAGTGACAATGGTAGTGAATTCAAGAACACAAGAATTGAGGAATTGTGTGATGATCTTGGCATTGGACATCAATTCTCTCCAACATACACTCCTCAATCCAATGGTGTAGTTGAAAGAAAGAATAGAACCTTGATTGATATGGCTAGATCAATGCTTAGTGAATACAATGTTAGCCATTCATTTTGGAGTGAAGCTATCAACACGGCTTGCTATTGTAGCAACCGTCTCTATTGCCATGGGAAGCTTGGGAAGACACCATATGAGCTATTGAATGGAAGAAAGCCCAACATTGCATACTTTAGAGTGTTTGGTTGCAAATGCTACATTCTCAAGAAAGGCACTAGGTTGAGCAAGTTTGAGAAGAAATGTGATGAAGGGTTCTTACTCGGTTATTCCACCACAAGCAAGGCATATAGAGTTTGGAACTTGGCAAGTGGCACATTGGAAGAAGTCCATGATGTTGAGTTTGATGAAACCGAGGGATCTCAAAATGAAGCTCAAAATCTTGATGGTGTGAGAGGAGATCAATTGGCAAATGCAATGGAGAGTAGGTGACATAAGGCCGATGCAAGTTGATGATGATAATGACATTCATATGATTAATCAAGAAGTGCAAATTGATACAAATCAAGCTAGTACTAGTGGCTCTCATGATGATGATCAAAATCAAAGTCAAGCTAGTGGAAGTAATCAACTCCCAATACTCCAACCTACAAGCATAGCAAGAGATCATCCATTGGATCAAGTCATTGGTGGTATTCAAAGTGGTGTGCAAACAAGATCAAGGCTAGCATCTTTTTGTGAGCACTATTCATTTGTCTCATTTGAAGAACCAAAGAGAATAGAAGATGCATTGAAAGATTCCGATTGGGTAAATGCCATGCATGAAGAATTGAATAACTTCACAAGAAATCAAGTGTGGGAGCTTGTTGAGAGGCCAAAGAACTACAATGTGATTGGTACCAAGTGGGTCTTTAGAAACAAGCAAGATCAAGATGGTGTAGTTGTGAGAAACAAAGCAAGATTAGTAGTACAAGGCTACACTCAAGTTGAAGGTCTTGACTTTGGAGAAACATATGCACCGGTTGCAAGATTGGAGGCAATTAGAATATTATTAGCCTATGCTTGTGCCCACAAAATCAAGCTCTATCAAATGGATGTGAAGAGTGCATTTCTCAATGGATTCATAAATGAGTTGGTTTATGTTGAACAACCTCTTGGTTTTGAAGATGACAAGAAACCCAACCATGTGTACAAGCTCAAGAAGGCATTGTATGGTTTGAAGCAAGCACCTAGAGCATGGTATGAGAGATTGAGAGATTTCCTTCTTTCTAAAGGGTTCAAGATGGGAAAGGTTGACACTACCCTCTTCACCAAGAAGCTAGGCAATGACTTGTTTGTGTTGCAAATCTATGTTGATGATATCATCTTTGGATCAACCAATCAAGACTTGTGAAGAGTTTGGAAGAATGATGGCAAATGAGTTTGAGATGTCCATGATTGGAGAGCTTAGTTACTTCCTTGGACTTCAAATCAAGCAAATGAAGGATGACACTTTTATAAGTCAAGGCAAGTACATCAAGGACATGATCAAGAAGTTTGGGTTGCAAGAAGCTAAACCAATGAGCACACCTATGGGCACAAATGATCAATTAGGTAGTGATGCAAGTGGCAACATGGTAGATCAAAATCTATATCGATCCATGATTGGAAGTTTGCTCTATGTCACCGCATCAAGGCCGGATGTGATGTTTAGTGTGTGCAAATGTGCAAGATACCAAGCTTCACTAAGGGAAAGTCACTTGAAGTCAACCAAGAGGATATTGAGGTATCTTAAGGGCACTCATGACGTTGGATTATGGTATCCTAAGGGGTTTAACTTTGAGTTGATTGGATATTCGGACTCCGACTATGGTGGATGCAAAATTGATAGAATGAGCACAAGTGGCACTTGTCAATTGCTAGGAAGGTCTCTAGTTTCATGGTCATCAAAGAAACAAAATAGTGTTGCACTATCAACCGCCGAGGCTGAATACATTAGTGTCGGTAGTTGTTGTGCACAATTACTTTGGATGAAAGCTACTTTGAATGACTTTGGAATCAAATTCAAGAATGTGCCTTTGCTATGTGACAATGAGAGTGCAATCAAGATGACACAAAATCCGGTTCAAAATTCAAGAACCAAGCACATTGACATAAGGCACCATTTCATAAGAGATCATCAACAAAAGGGTGATATTAGCATTGAAAGCATTGGCACCGAAGATCAACTAGCCGACATCTTCACAAAGCCACTTGATGAGAAGAGATTTTGCAAGTTGAGGAATGAATTGAACATACTTGACTTCTCCAACTTGAGATGAGTGCACCCCCACATTTCTATATGACATGCCTCTCCTCCAACAAAGCAAGGTAAAGTTGGTTGACATAGCATTCATACTTTGCTAAGGACATGATTAGAACATATAGACATGTTTGCATGACAATAGGCTCATTCATGAAAATCAAAAGAATTTGATGTATGTATGGTACCACTATTGTTTCTATGATTGATTGATCTAGTGGTAGCATATGACATGTTTGTGAGTTTGCAAGCCTAGTGTTGAATCTAGAATATGAGCTTATGATGTGTAATTCAACATGGTCAAGATAACCCTTATACTTCATGAGGTGTGAAAAATCTTGTCCTTGGATCAAACCGAATTGCATGTTTTAGGCAAGTGATCTAGATTGAACCATAATTTGACCCTCACATTGATTGACTTAATTCTCACTAAAATTTGAACCTTTGTGGTCATTGATGACAAAGGGGGAGAGAAACAAAGATCAAGTCATAAAGAAAGATAAAGTCATAAAGAGGGAGAAAAGTGCTTAAGGGGGAGAGATAACATTTGGAAAATTAAATTAAAACTTGAGCACACAAAAATGGGGAGCAAGCTCATGAACCATTTGTTGCATTTGAATGTGCACTAACATAATGAAGTGTTGCTTTGCAAACTTAAATATACTACTCTTGTTTGTTTGGTGCTTGCTAGAAATAAGAACTTGAATGGTGCTTTGAATTCTAGCATAGAGTTTTATTTTCTTGTAGTATCTAGACATATAATGTGATCTCACGAGGTATCTTGAGTTTTTGATGTATGTCTAGCTACATTGGTGCTAAGGATGGTATATTGGCAACTCCGATTGGTATCACGCTTCAAAGTTCCATTCTATATACCTTAGCATCATTTTGGTAGTAATAAATCTCCCAAAACTCCAATTCATGCATATGTGCAAACTTGAACCAAACTCATGGAAACACATATGTAGAGGGAGCTAGTACTACCAAAACCGAAGTTGAAATGTTTGTCCAACCTTGTCTCATGATTAAAATGCTTTGGACAAGCAATTCAAGTTTCTTATGATTTCATTTCATATCTTTGTGATGGTTGTCATCAATTACCAAAAAGGGGGAGATTGAAAGCCCAAGTTTGGTTGTGGTAATTAATGACACCATGTTGCTAATGCCTTGTATTTAAATGACTTGAGATAGGCATAGCAACACATGTGATGAAGGTGTATGGTGGCATGGAAAGGTGGCCACATGATCACAAAGGGATGAAGATCATCAGCGCTTTTGAGAAAAATAAGTGTATATTTTCTATTGCGCCGGTGGGAAATTTGGAGAAGTTGCGGGAGTGTTTTCTCACTGAGAAACACTCACCGGACGCTGAGTGCGGAGGAACCGGACGCTGGCCTCAGTGTCCGGTGTGCTTGATCCTGCTAGGGTTGAGCACTGGACGCACTCTGAGAGCGTCCGGTGGTTAGCGTCTAGTGTGCGGGTGTTTTGCGACCCTCTCTGCGCATGGGTCCGGTGAGCACCGGACGCTACCGGTGCTTAGCGTCCGGTGACCCGCAGGATTGCGGAACTCTCTGCGCATGAGTCCGGTGTGCAGCGGAGGCGTTCGGTGTGGACCTGCAGAGCGTCCGGTGATCCGTAGGTGACCGTTGGGATCTGACACGCGAGATTCATGAGGACACGTGGCGTACCCCTGAGCACCGGACGCTGGGGGTCGAGCGTCCGGTGATCACTTAGTAGCGTCCGGTGCCCCCGTTTTCAGCCCAGTGAAAACAGCCAACGACTAGTTTCTTTGAGGGGAATATAAATAGAAGGTGGCCGGCTTTGGGAGGCTTACTCTTGCACTTTCGATTACTTGAGACATACTTTGAGCTAGAGAACACTCCCTCCACTCATCTCCTTGCTTGATTGCTCATCCTAGTGAGATTGAGTGAGATTCAAGTGCATTGCTTTGAGAGTTGCATTTAGTGGCACTTGATTCTTGAGTTTGCTACGGATTTCTTGTTACTCTTGGGTGTTTTCCGACGCCCTAGACGGCTTGGAGCAGCGGTGGTGTTGAACTCCTGATTGGAGATTGTTTCGAGCCTCACCAAGTGATTTGTGAGGGGTTCTTGAGCCTTCTCCATGGGAGATCGCAATTGGCTACTCTAGTGGATTGCTCGTGGCTTGGAGGATCCCCATCTTGTGAGTGGATGTGCAGCACCCACTGAGGGTTTGGCTTTGGATTGCCAATTAGCTCGTGATCCATCAAGTGGGTGTATCGCCACAACGAGGACTAGCTTGCCGGGAAGCAAGTGAACCTCGGTAAAAATCTTGTGTCATCTCTTGCCGAGGATTCTCTTATAGTTGTGATTGATTGATTGGCTATATTTCTACTCTACAATGTCGGTATAACAATCACTCACATCTCCCTTACTTTTGTGCATACCTTGTTAGTTGTGTAGCTTGTTTAGCTTAGTTCTCTTATTGTTGTGCTTTAGTGTTTAGCCTTGTACTAGTTTGTATAGGTGGCTTGCATAGCTTAGTTGAGCTAGTGCTAGAATCGCTTCGCCATTTGTTTTACTAACTCACTTGCTTAGTGAAGTTTGTGGATTTTTTAAATAGGCTATTCACACCCCCTCTAGCCATTTGGACCTTTCACCACTCAAAGCTCATACAAGTGTTCGTCCTTGTTTGGAATGCGCTTGAAGCCCTGCGGGTATAAGTGGAACTCGCCGTCTTCCAGAATGACATGATCGTTGATAAATCCGGCGATCGTCTCCTGGACTCCAAGGAGTAATGTGTACTCGAACACTTTATCTTTCATATTCCACTCCTTCCATTTGTATTAGTTAAAAAAGATATTAATATACATAAAATCTATTTAGTTCCAACAAATAAATAAGATATGAATTTACTGTATACATATGCATGTTACTTACTTTTAGAACACTTTGAGCAGGTTTAAATAGGGTGCACCGCATAAATTCACAAACATAGTATCCACATAGATTCGTTCCAAACGGCTGCGTGGGCACCCAAGGGAGTAGAACAGGAGGAGGAAGTGACACATTCAGATCCATACGATATTTTTGTTGTAGCCAAGCCCAAGCCCTGCCCAATAAGACGGTCGTTGATTAGGTATAGCTAGCATAATAAAGTAAAGGAGCACACATCGATATTTAAAGTATGATATATACTTACCTTTGGATCATGTCTATTATGTCTTGATAGAGTGCCAGGTCTTTTTTCATTGAGTCCCACACATGTATTTTTTGTTCCGTGATCTTAATCTCAATGAGTATCCAATGATCTCTGCATTTGTTTAGAGTCAACTTATATATGTATATCTTAATGCCGGATTAACTAAGACATGATATAACACAACACTTACCCCATATTGTAAGGGAAGAGTATCTTCTCCGTATGCCTTTGGTTATAAAAGAACCTCCGGAGGTTCTTCTCCATTTCCTTAGGCTTTAGATTCAATGGATCTTTAGTTTTAGTGTCCTTGTACACGACATATGGATCGATGAAACCAATTCGATTGTGTTTTTTCAATCTTTGTTCTCTCATCATGTGTCTGCACATCGTGAGCGTAGTTATTACGAATACATACATATGCTATAATGGGATTAATGATTGAAAGGAAGAATCACTTACAGACAGTAGCAGCTCATGAGAGATTTGTCAAGAGCATTCATATGGAGAAGTTGGTGTACTTCACTAAAATCTATCCATATGACGTCATCTCCACGGAAGTAGTGTCGGTCGCGGACTCGGACGGCAATCAATTCTTCTTCTATATGTTTTGAGCTGACTCTCAAGTAGTACTCGTGCAGCTTGTATATTTGCGTACCAAGTCCTCGTACCTTCTCAGGGTGGCACATACTCCTGCCGTAAATGTACCGACTCTGATAGTCATCGACACCTCCGTGGATTGGCGCATCGGTACGCCCTAGAAGTGCTTCTAGGGGCATCCCAGTTTCTTCCATCCAATTCCCGAGTTCATCTAAGTCCACATTAGCAGGTATAGTCATTGCCAGCTAGTTGGCGTTTGAACCATACTCATTCGCAACCACTAGTGGCTGAACTGATTGTTGCGCTTGTTCGCCGAGCTGTGCAACTTTTTGCTGGACTTTTCTTTTGTCTGCCTTGATTTTCTTTAGGACAGTACGGTCGTAGTCTGATATTGTTGACCCTGGTTGTTTACTTGCAGCACGGTTCGCGTCTGTCATTTTCTGCACCACTTGACGTAGCTTTGAACGAGGATACATTAGGTATGGCGGCTCTTGCTCTGCTTTTCTATTAGCTTTGCATTTTTCAAAGAATGCTTTAACTTCCGCTTTGCTTGCGGCAAGCACTTCCTCATCGGTCTTCTCATATGGAAGCTTGGTCGTCTTCGGGATCTTCGTGTTCAAAGCTTTCCTCTTTGCCGCAGGTGGTTGGAGTGATCTCTGTGTCTCGGCGGACGACCTCTTCCTCCTCGATGCAGCACCAGCCGATGCCGATGAGGCGGCGGCTGTTGTCGTCGGCATTGGCGGAGGCAGCGGCGCAGGTGGAGCTTGCTGTTGTGGAGGAGATTCGACCGTGGGCGGCGTTAGATTCCTTCATGGTGGAGTTGCGGCGGCCGGTGGTGGGGATGCGGCCTTCTCTTGTACATCGTCATCGTCGTCGTGTCCCACGACACTATGGTCATGCGGTGAATGGACAGACGGACTTCGGTGGGGGGAGGCCCTGGATTTGAAGAAAAACAAATAAGGTATATGTATACATGACTAAATGTAATTTGATACAGTATATAATTATAGAAAAAGCAGTAGCGTGCACAATAATCCGCACCTGCTAGGCTTCGGTTGTGGCGGCAGCACCCCAGGAATAATGATGTACCATTTCCTCCAACATGTGAATGTCTTCTCTGCTTCACCAAGTGTCTTCTCTCCATCACCGCCTTCGATATCGAGAGGCACATTTTCACAGCCTCTGACCACTCTATCCACCGAGACACAAGCATATCCGGCTGGTATTGGGACAGAGTGGATCCTTGGTGTCTTGGTGGGGTCGATAGGAGATACGACACCGGTAGCCACCTTTACTGTGCCATCGCCCTCCAGAATATGGAGCTCACAAGACGTCAACGGAGCGGTGACGTCATCCACCGAGAATCGCAGCCCTACGTCATCAACTTGCCTCGCAGGCGCCTCCGTAGAAGCACAACTGCTCTTTAGATGAGCTGAGCAAGGGCTGATGTTGGCGGGCAGTGGCTGTGACAAGCTTTGGAGGCGGGAAGTTACAGCTTCCTCCACGGCCTTTTGGATTTTCTCATCCATTATGGCCTTCAGCGCTTGCTCCCGCTCAAGGGCCCGTTGAGCCACTTCTTGGGTCTTTATGAGCCCTTCCTCCAATCTGCGTATCCGTTCTGTCTCCTCTTCCTTCTTTCTCTGAAGGCTTCTATAAGTTTCCCTATCAGCAGGGAAGGCATGTTCCCACGACACGGTGCCATAGCCTCTCGTCCGTCCACCGTGCTCAGGGTTCCCCAGGGCAAATGTCAACTCATATTTATCTCTATTCGGCTGTCATTCTCCACTTTCAGCGATGGAGCGGGCTTGATGGAATCCTTCCGCAACAACTTGGATGCATTCCCCATACACGACCTTTCCGGTCTCAAGGTCCAGTGAGCCTCCGTGAGCGAAAAACCAGTGCTTCACGCGCTCAGGCCACTCGAGGGATTCGGGCACCAACCCCCTGTCGATTAACTCTTTTTCGGCCTTTTCCCACTTAGGAACGGCGGTTTGGTAGCCACCTGATCCCATCGTATGGTGGTAGGTCTTGCGCCGGGCATTCTCTTGGTTCTTTCTCACCCGTTCCTGAGCCTCTTCGAACATCTTGAACCGTACAAAGTCGTCCCAAAACGGCCGTAGCTTCACATAGTTGAGAGAGTTGAAATCTGGAGTCATGTTTTTCTTGATGTAGTCTTGATATAGACGCTTCTTATAGCCCTGGAACATTGGGGCCATCTTCTTCATAGACCGATCTCGGACTCTTTCCTTCAATTGTTCATCGTTTGTCTCTAGTGTGAAATGTTGCAAGACATCACCCCAGAGTAGGTCCTTGTCACGTCTAGAGACATAACTGATTTCTGGGTGTTTCTTGTTCTCCTTCCATTCACGGACACTGATCGGGATCCTATCCCGGACAAGGTACCCTAAGTGGTTGACGAAGGCCCTTGAATGGGGTCCAAGTGGCTTGCCTGTTGCTTCCTCGAATTCTGAGATTACTAACCGGCCCTCCATAGGCTTCTTTGGGCCTCGTACTCTCCGGCTAGTCCCCGTGGTTGTCGTCGAGCCAGAGGGCTATGTAGAAAGAAACAAGACAATTTAATACAAGATATTATTTTGAATTATATCTGTAAAAACAAAGGAGACTGCCATATTACAGACCTGCTGGCCAGCATTGTCTTGCTCATTCGGGTCGACTAAATACTGAGAGCAGTCATCGATGCCCTCAGGGTTCTCATCGCCTTCGCGATCATCGTGATAAACTTCTTCAGTGGGACCGCAGATCAGGTTCATCATTTCCTCTTCGTGTTCTCTCGGATCGGCCATTTCTGCAGAAATATGTGACACATGACTACATATATAAAACTAGGGTTTAGGGTTTAGGGCTTAGGTTTAGGGTTTAGGGTATAGGGCTTAGGTTTAGGGTTTAGGGTTTAGGGTTTAGGTTTAGGGTTTAGAGTATATTATTTGCTAACAATTAAATATATCATAATTGTACCACTAACTTATACCACTAATTGTACCACTAATTATAGCACTAATTGTACCACTAATAGTAAGTGAACATTACTAAATACACTATAGAACATCACTAAATAAATTATAGAACATCACATCGCATATATATTGTGTGAACATCACTAAATACATCACATAACACTATATGTATACTATGTGAACATCGCTAAAATATGTTATAGAACATCAAATATATATTACGTGAAAAAACTAA
>NW_018396507.1:0-21784 GCF_000003195.3 Sorghum bicolor | reverse complement strand
TGCGAGAGGGTCAAAGCAGAACATCAGAGACCGGCAGGATTGTTGCAACCAATGAAGATCCCCGAGTGGAAGTGGGAGGAAGTTGGTATGGACTTCATAGTGGGATTACCCCGCACTCAGAAAGGTTATGACTCTATATGGGTAATAGTGGATCGGTTAACAAAGGTTGCTCACTTTATCCCAGTCAAGACCAAATATAGTGGACCAAAATTAGCTGAGTTGTACATGGAAAGAATAGTGTGTTTGCATGGGGTCCCCAGGAAGATAGTATCTGATCGAGGTACCCAGTTTACATCTCACTTTTGGCAGAAAGTGCATGAGTCTCTGGGGACTAAGCTGAATTTTAGTACAGCATACCATCCTCAGACTGATGGGCAGACTGAGAGGACAAATCAAATTTTAGAAGATATGCTGAGGGCATGTGCTTTGCAGTATGGGACGAGTTGGGATAAGAGTTTGTCATATGCAGAGTTTTCATACAACAACAGCTATCAGAAAAGTCTCCAGATGGCACCATTTGAAGCCTTGTATGGTCGGAAGTGTAGAACCCCGTTGTTTTGGAATCAAGCGGGAGAAACACAAGTGTTTGGACCAGATGTGTTACGAGATGCAGAACAGCAGGTGAGAATAATTCGAGAGAACTTGAGAGCAGCACAGTCTCGGCAGAAGAGTTATGCTGATACACGAAGAAGAGAGTTGGCTTTTGAAGTAGGAGACTATGTGTATTTGAAGGTTTCCCCTATGAGAAGTGTGAGAAGATTTAACATGAAAGGGAAGTTAGCACCAAGGTATATTGGGCCTTTCAGAGTGTTGGAAAGGCGAGGCGAAGTGGCATACCAGTTGGAACTGCCTGAGAGTTTAAAAGGAGTGCATGATGTCTTCCACGTGTCACAGCTTAAGAAGTGCTTGCGAGTGCCAGAAGAGCAGATACCGATAGAGGAATTAACTGTTAAAGGAGATCTTACTTATGAAGAATATCCGATTCGAATTTTGGAAACAGCAGAAAGAGTCACTAGGAGTCGGGTCATCAGAATGTGCAGAGTACAGTGGAATAGATATACCGAGGAAGAGGCTACGTGGGAAAGAGAAGAAGACTTAAGAAAATCATATCCTCAGTTGTTTGAGTAAGCACCAACCGAATCTCGAGGACGAGATTCATCTTAAGGGGGGTAGAATTGTAACACCCTAAAAATTTCACTTTTCCAAATAGGCTAATTGATTTAATTATCTGATGTGGGCACTAAAGAATAGTAAGAAAATAATTTTTTTGGAATAAAATTCACTATAGGATCTAGAAACATGTATGTGCATTCATGCTGCTGCATGTATTTTGTGTGTGAAGTTTCTCCTTTCAAATTTGTTTTGCTTTTCTTTTCAAAATGTTTGAGCAAGATTTAAATTGGAAAATGGAAAAAAAAGAAATTCCCTTCCCCTCTCCCTACCCGACTTGGGCTTGGCCCAACCCTTTCTTTCCCCCCCCCCCCCGCGGCCCGCATCTCTTTCCCTTTTCCCCTTCTTCTTGCTGCGGCCCAGCCAGTGCCCGCACGGGCCACCTCGCGGCCCAAGGGACAACCAGCGCCGCGCCTCCCTCATCTTGCCTCAGCAGCTGACGGCCGGGCCCCGCGCTCCAGTGCCACTGCCAGGTGGGGCCCACTGGACAGCATCATCTTCAACCTCGTGTCCGAACCGGACACGAGTCGCTCCTCAACCGCGCGCGTGTTTCGCGCGGAGCAGTTCCGATTCCGCCCGTTCTCCGTCCTTTAAATACCGACCGAAGCCCCGTAACCCCCCAAGCTAGCTCGAGCTGCAGCCGTCGCGTCAAACACGCCCTAAGCCGCCGCCGAGATCCGCCGCGTCTTCAATCCGCTGCTGCAGCGCGCCCCGAGCCGCGTGAGCCGCTTGCCGGTCTTCCCGTCGCGCTTGCGAAGTCGCCGAACGTTTCATTCGCGATTTCGTGTTTTCTGTGCTTCTCTAACCTCGGCCGAACCTTCTTGCAGAGCCGCCGCCCGCCTCTTGCCGTCGTGAGCTCGCAGCGGACTTCCTCGGCTCCAAGCTTGGTCCTAGGTGAGTTCGCATCGAGCGCCTAAGT
The DNA here is from genome assembly GCF_000003195.3 of Sorghum bicolor. Taxonomy (NCBI): domain Eukaryota; kingdom Viridiplantae; phylum Streptophyta; class Magnoliopsida; order Poales; family Poaceae; genus Sorghum; species Sorghum bicolor. The sequence continues at coordinate 19,695 of NW_018396507.1, read as the reverse complement.
GTTCCGGTGTTTTCGGTTTAGTCTCTTGTGCCCTAAATCGCGTAAACCGTGAGCTCCGGCCGTGTTCGGCCATGGCGCCACCGCCGGCACCTCCAACTCCGGCGGCCAGCTCCCCTCCCCAACCCCCGATCTAATCCTGGCCATCGGTTTGAGATCCAACGGCCAGAAACGAAGGATACCCCTTCGGCCGACTATTTTTCAGAAAACCCCCTGCGCTTTTTAATGTTATAACCCGCAGTCCTTTACGCTTTCCCGTTTTACGCTTTCCAAGTTGGAAAACGTATTTCAGCCGCGCAGTTCAAAAAGAAGTTTCCCAGATTTACAGTTTTGCCATCGAATCTATTTTGCTCATAAAAACTTCGTTTTAACTCCGATTTAATCCGTTCAAGTTGCGTTAGATTCGTTTTCGCATAATCTATAGTCTAATGCTACTGTAGTACAAGTTTTCAACTTTTTAAATCTGAGTTTAGATTTAATCTATTATTTATTTAAAGTAAAACTTTGGAAAATCATAACCTCTTCGTTATAACTCCGATTTTCGTGATCTTTACGTCTGTGTGATCATAGGGCGTTGTAGATTCGTTTTATAAACTTTTTATCTTTATTTATTACTGTTGGTGTACTGTTCTAATAATAGGCTTGTTTGCTTTGCATGATTGCCTTTGGATGATTGTTGTTGATGTGGTGGTTACGAGTAGACGGTGAGCAGTTCGTGGGTGAACAAGAGTACTTCTACGAGCAGGATCAGCAGGACCAGGGTGATCAAGGCAAGTATAGCATGGGATCATCCTTGTTTCCTAATAACTTTAATCACACAAATCATATTGCATGTGTCTCCTTGATAAGGATTTCCTAGTATTGATCTTATACCTTGTCACCTATGGTTTTGCATTGGGTAGCTTATGCTAGTGCTCCACTAAACCATGATCTTGTAATTTGACTAAAGAATTACGCAATAAACATTAAAAGATGACTTTTTAGCAACTTTGGATAAGCGGGCTGGAGCATTGGGCTATCTTATGGTGCTCTAGTTTCTCTCCATAAGGACTTATCTGTATCTGACCATCCGGGACTTACAGTACAACTGTGAGGGCTATATGGCTCTGGCTTTAGCTCAGTATGAGGACCTTTTCTAGCTTGTTAGTGGTTACCCTTGTGGCGCAAGTGGGGGATAGCAGACCGTGGATTCCTGCGGGTGAGTCACACGGACTGACTAACGAAACCTAGCGGCCCTAACTTGTTAGACGAACCTTTGAAAGGCTTCATAGTGAACCCTGCCGGTCTTCCTTGGGAGTGGGCTAAGGGGCTGATCACCTTGGGCGAAAGGGTAAATCACGACTCACAGTGAAAGTGTACAACCTCTGCAGAGTGTAAAACTGATATATCAGCCGTGCTCACGGTCACGAGCGGCCTTGGACCAATACAGAATAAATGAACCTAATGGCAATTCATTAATGTTATTATTGTTAATATGTTGTTTATGCTATTCTTTATTCACTTTACCTGATCATGAGTTTACTATGGGTCTTGACAACTTGATGCTACTCTTATGCTAAAATTGTGACAACTAAAAGCTACATGCAGTTGAACCAGTGTCTAGCCTTTGAGCCTCATGAACCCCCTGTTATACTTGTTAAGTACGAGGTGTACTTACACTTGTTTATTTTCTTTATTTGGATAAAAATCCCGGATGGGTAACAGATGGCAATGGTAATGACTACTACCAGTATTTCCCTGAGGATTTCTAGACTTGTGGTCAACCAGTTGACGTGCCTGTGAGATGGAGCTTCCATGCAAGAGTTATCTTTTATTTTCCGCTATATTTGTGTAAAGACTCTGAGTTATATCGTTACTTATGAAACACTTGTGATGATACTCCCTATAATTTGTCGGCTTATGTGTGATTGATCTCTGGGCACACATAAGGTTTTGCATTCAATTTTATCCTTAAAATTGGGTGTGACAAATGCAATCCCCATCTACTATATCTTTTTACCTTGCAAGCCCAACAAGTTAAATAAAAGTTGGATACACTTTATAACCAGTTTGGAGCCAGAAATGGACTATGCCCCCAGGCTTATCTAGTGCTAGGCAGACTTAAATCCTTTGAACCTTAGATATCTCTGCATTTTTCTAGTGGTTTCCTATTGCTATTGGTTGAGGCTTGAGGCTAATCTGCCAAATCTACCAGCCATTCAGCAGTGTTTTTCTCTCACAACAAATCAGCGAACAGTACTTTCAGCCATGGCTTATCAGCCAAACCAATAGGCTCCCCAGGCAGCCTGAGGCTTTGCTCTATCACTGTTTATAACACCACAGATAACAAGTGCTACATGATCCATATGGATCGTTTTCAGAGACGAAACTAAATGGTTGCTGGCTTGTTTCAAGTATTACAACCTAAGTGGAAAATAAATGAGGCATTTGAAGCATTCAGTGACTAATAGCAAAACCAAAAGGTACAACAACGAGCGTTCAGAGGTTCATAGATTTCTCTGATTCATTATGACCATAATAAGCTGAAAAAATAACTAATCTCCCCAGCTCAAACTACAAAGCCGTCGTTCGCTGTCCCTTGGCAGCAATATCTAAAAGGAAATTCACAAGTTATCATGGTGATCCGGGGTCAGACATTCTCTGCGTGACGCGTCGAGATACTAGAGCAACAGGTGATTCAACGCTATAGTATAACCAACGGGCGATTCGACGCGCAACAAAGCTTGGGCTGCATTATTTTATGCATGGCACGGTAGCTCGTGCACTCGGCCGTTCACAGGCGCTGTTGCTGCTGGTTTTTGCTCCACGCGATGCTGCTTTCACTTTCGCGCGCTAGCACTGCTGCTCTTTGCTTTGCCGCCGGCGCTCGCCATTTTCAATTTAGAATTTCGGCGGAGTCAGGCTCGACGGAGTCAGGCACTATGTCGATGGAGTCAGGCTCGACAGAATCCGGCACCATGTCAACGGAGTCTGGTACCTCCTCTTCCATGCCCAGAACGGACTCCGACGTCCTGCTGCGACGAGCGTGTAGGAAAGCGTGCAGCGAGCACGATGTCCTGCTGCGACAAGCGTGTAGGCAAGCGAGCGGCGAGCGCGTGATGAGCAGCGAGCAGCGAGCGCTATCACAGGCGAGGGAGCCATCAATGGACCACCAAGAACAGCAGAGGAAGATGGAGATGAACTAGCACAATCGCATGGAGGGATTAAGGCCTTGTTTAGTTCCAAAAAATTTTGGGAAATCGACATTGTAGCACTTTTGTTTGTTTGTGGTAAATATTATCCAATCATGGGCTAACTAGGCTTAAAAGATTCGTCTCGTCAATTCCGACTAAACTGTACAATTAGTTTTTATTTGCGTCTATATTTAATACTCCATACATGCGTCTAAAGATTCGATGTGACGAAGAATCTTAAAAAATTTACAAATTTTTTTGAACTAAACAAGGCCTAAAGAAGGAGGCTCTGCGTGCTTAGCTTTGAGTGCTGGGCAAGAACTGATGAGTGCATGCATGTATTAATGCTGCGTCGAAGCTGAAGAGTCGGAGGCAAACAAGTCCGGTTTTTATCTCTAGCACTCAGAACGTCAGCTAACGTGAAATCAGCACCAAGGCCTAAAACGTCTACCTTCATGATATGGAGGAAGTATTATGCAAGTTATTTTTATGTAAGCGTTTTGGCTCCGCTTCTGGGCCCGCTGTAGCGTGATGAGCAAGCTAAGGACATCCTCTCGTCGATAAGCAAGAGATTGGAGATGATTGCTTTAGAGATTTCTAATAAAAGATGAAAACATTTATATTGTTTGCTCTAGTATCTCAGTCTATGTTTAAGATTGTGGCTTGCTTCTTCTTATTGGGTCTTGTTTAGTTCCCAGAATATTTTATAAAATTTTTCATATTTTCCCATCACATCGAATCTTGTAGCACATGCATGAAGCACTAAATATAGATAAAATAAATAACTAATTATATAGTTTACCTGTAATTTACGAGATGAATTTTTTAAGCCTAGCTAATCTATGATTGGATAATATTTATCAAATACAAACGAAAATGGTACTATTCATATTTTACAAAATATTTTAGAAGTAAACAAGGTTTTAATATAAGACGTTGTAATAATTGGCTATGTATATCATCATACGTACAATAATGGCCTTGGAAGCTCTCCGTTAGCCGTCGTTGCCCCGCGCGCCAGGCCACGCCACGGACGAGCCCAGACGCCACCCACCACCCTCCCGGCGATCTCGCGGGACGTCCCGTCGCCGCTCCCAAAGCAGCGGTCACGCATCTGCCATTCCCGAGCCGGCCCACCGCTTCTGGAGGTTAGTGCCTGACTGCCTGCCTGCCTGCCTCCCATTACTGCTTTTCCTATGCATCCGGCATCTCTCTCTCTCCGCCTTTTCCTCCCCACCGTCTTTTCACATTTGTTCCTATCCAATCCGTGGCCGCAGCGGCACGCGCACACCCGAGGCTGCAGCTGTGCTGCCAAGTGCTATACCCAGTCCTGGCGTGTCGACATTTCTCTGACCAGTGGGGCCTGAGTATCCGTACTAGAGGGATAAGGTCGACAGCTCATAGGCGTGCCTCGGGCGCCGGGCCTAGGCCCCCGTGCAGTGCCGGTCAGTCGAATCTTTCGTCCAGTGCATTTATCTCCGAAAGATGACTACGTAGGCCGTGATACTGTAACGCCTTTAATCCTGTGTCTACTGTAACAACGTTTCAATCCAGGACGACACACGTTAAAACCTTGTTTGGATACTACACATGTAGTACTATACGTCAAAACACAAGTATTGAAATGAATTGGAGTAGACCCTAGTGTAAATCCACTATAATTTACTTTGATATACATGGATTGAGAGAAATATAAGATGGAGGGAGTATAATACGTAAGCACGTATTTAGAATCCGATAAATATCGTATTCCTACTTTTGTTAAAAAAATTCTGCATGAAACTGTTGTGAGTACTACAGCAGCATGTGTCCAAAAACTAAGGATATTATATGATATGATTCCTACTTTTTTTAAAAAAAAACTGCATGGGACTGTTCTAGGAACACAATCCTACAGTAGTGTGTGTCTCATAAACTAAGGATCTCATATGATTCCTACTCTTCTTTTTAAAAAAAACTTGTATGGGACTGTTGTAGGAACACAGTCCTACAGTAGCGGGTGTCTCAGAAACTAAGGATCTCATATGATATGATTTCTGCATTCCAAACTACTATAAAACTTTACTCTTAAAATTATATAGGAAATAGTTTAAAGTGTTATCTAAAATTTAACTAACCTCATATATATAAATCATCGATCCCAAACTGCTATAAAACTAATAGCTTGGTGGTTAGAACCACGTCATATATAAATCATTGATTTAAGTGGACGAACGAGCTAATAGCTTGGTGGTTAGAACCACGTCATGGGAAACAACCGGTCGGAAGTTCGACTCACCGCCTCGCATGCATATAAGAGTTAGGTTTTCCCATCATGGGAAGCAACCGGTCAAGAGTTCGACTCATCGTCTCGCATACACAAGAGTTACATTTTCTCGATCTATGTAAGAAGGTTACATTAACGAGAAACGAGGTTAAAGGTTATCAATTTGTATGAGAAGGTTACTTCTCATATTTAAAGTGCTATCTAAAATTTAACTAACATCATATATAAATCATTGATTCAAGTGGACGAACGAGCTAATAGCTTGGTGGTTAGAACCATGTCATGGGAAGCAACCGGTCGGAAGTTCGACTCACCGCCTCACATGCATATAAGAGTTAGATTTTCCCATTATGGGAAGCAACCGGTCAAGAGTTCGACTCACCGTCTCGCATGCACAAGAGTTACATTTTCTCGATCTATGTAAGAAGGTTCCTGAGAAAGAGGGTTGGAGAGGTTACATTAACGAGAAACGAGGTTAAAGGTTATCAATTTGTATGAGAAGGTTACTTCTATGTGAGAGAATCTCACATAGGCAAAGGGGAATCTAGGTCTAAAGATCGGCCTCACATAGGCGATGGGAAGTTTTTTTTATCTATGTGAGAAGGTTCTCTCTATCTTAAAAAAGTATAAAAGTAGCTACAATAATGGGTTTATAGCCAAGCTAATAATGATGTGAAGGAGATAAGACAAGACATGAGAGATATGGTAGTTTGGCTCTCATATAAGCATCAAGCTAGGACAGATGCATAGGTGGTGATGAGCTCAAATAATAAGTTTGTGAGGAGAAATAAAAAGAAGATGTTAACTTAGCTCTAATCACTTAGACCTATTATTGATCTAGCTCTAATAAGATGTTGTTAGCATATTATATGCTGAAGTAGGTGGTAAAAAAAATTGTTGTTTTTAGGGCCTGTTTAGATTGGAGATGAAAAATTTTGGGTGTCACATCGGATAGGTTGGAAGGATGTCGGAAGGGGTTTTTAAAAACTAATAAAAAAACAAATTACATAGCTCGTCAGAAAACTGCAAGACAAATCTATTAAGCATAATTAATCTGTCATTAGCACATCGAATCTTTGAACACATGCATGGAATCTTAAATGTAGATAAAAAATAAACTAATTACACAGTTTGGTTGAAAATCGCGAGACGAATCTTTTAAGTCTAGTTAGTCCATGATTAGCCTTAAGTGCTACAGTAACCCACATGTGCTAATGATAGATTAATTATACTTAATAGATTTGTCTTGCAGTTTCCAGACGAGTTATGTAATTTGTTTTTTTATTAGTTTCTAAAAACCTCTCCTGGTATTCTTCCGACATATCCGATGTGACATCCAAAAAATTTTCATCTCCAATCTAAACAGGTCCTAAAAGTAAAAAAATTGTGGCAGGCAGAGTTTTTTTTTCCTCCAGACTTTCATCGTGCTTGGACTGACTTGTCGGCTCGCAGTTGTAGGTTAGGCCTTGTTTAGTTCCAAAATATTTTGCAAAATGTGAATAGTATCAATTTTGTTTGTATTTGACAAATATTGTCCAATTATGGACTAACTAGCGACGTCACTATTCTACGAACGTTCATTAGAAATGAAAGCAACGGTCAATTTCCGACATCCATTCTCTTTCCTTTTTTGGACAATGCATATGTTACTTTCTATTTATGGACAGAACAGGAAATTGTTTCTCTTTCTGTTTCGAGGCATTTGATTCTCTTTTCACTTTTTTTTGTTGGATCACTCGTTCTTAAATATTTTTTAATTTTTAAGAAGCATGTGCTCATAACTTATAAAACGGAATTAAAAAGCATAACTTCACGGTAAACTTAACAGTACTAACTTAGAAGTGCTTCTAGACAACATAAGTTCGAGGAATAGCTCAACATTGCTAACTTAGTCGTTCTCCTGCATTCTCTTTTAGGTTTGAAGAGTCGTTTTTTCTCTTTTTTTTTGGAAAACTAAACATTTGGAAAATGGGAAGAGGGTTTATAAAAGGGTGGAGGGATGAAATAAAAGTAACTTTTACAACTTATACTACATAATACATTCCATAGAAATGATGATGCACCCTTGGAAAACCAAGATAAAATAATTGCTTTTTAAACTTGTGCAGTGATAATCTCAACATCTGTTTCTTCAATTCGTAGATCTGTAAAATAATTAAATTATTGTTAATAGTAACTTAGACAAATAAGTTAGCTAGCATGCAGCACATGAAAAACACAAGATACTTATATAACTTTGTACACTAACTTAATCTCGTAAGTTAGTAGCCTATACGTAAAAATAGGAATTAGATATATAACTCAGTACAATAAATCTAATGAACTAAGTTACGCTGCATAGCCATGAAAAATGTAATTGACTTTTCTAAATTGAATTTACCATGCATCTAGACACACACATAGCAAAATCAATATATGTAGAAAAATCAAAATATTTTATAATTTGGAATAAAGGGAGGCATAAATTACACAATACAACTTATGTACATAAGTTACACAGCTGATACACTAGTGTATATAGAAAGTTATGCAGTTATTATACACAAACAAAAGTTATACAATACAAGTTAGCAGAATAGGTTAGCAGCATAACTTAGCAGAATAAGTTAGCAATATAACTTATATGTTATAAGTTAATATACATAAATTGCTACTAGAGAAATAAAAATCTTCGAAACATATAGAAGTGGGATCTAGTTTTGTTCGTCTCGTCATGTTGAACACACCGGTATAGATGGAATTAAAAATAGATACATCATTTAAAAGTTATAGTAATTTGAAATAAATATTTTGCTTTTTTTATGATAATGTTAAGGAAAGGAAAGTGGGGGGAGAAGGGTGGGCGACCGACGTGGATCGTTCACTAGATTGAAAACTAGCGAACAACCGTATCAATGGAATTGTGACTAACTAGGCTCAAAAGATTCGTCTCGTCAATTCCGACCAAACTGTGTAATTAGTTTTTATTTTCGTCTATATTTAATACTTTATGCATACATCTAAAGATTGGATCTAAAGATTGGATGTGATGGAGAATCTTAAAAATTTTGCAAAATTTTTTAAGGAACTAAACAACATGGTGGGCCGAACAAAACAGGTATACGTACCCGACACGCCGAACCCGGGCTACGACGAGCGGACGCGCCACCTCCTCAGAACTCACGTACTAGCGACGAGTCACGAGGCGTACGACGGTACATGGTGGGCCTGTCCTATCCTCTGGCGCAAAGCGGTGGATGCCTCTGCGCCACTTCATGGCCGCGCAGGTGAGACACGATGCAGGCGGCGGGCCCCTACTGAGCGCCGGTGCGGTGCGGCCTTTTGCAGTGGACGTACGACGAGAATTTCTAGTCACGAGCGGTCGCTGTGCACGTGACACTGCAGCTTCGACAGAAGCCCATTCCCTGCAACTTTTTTTTAACCGTGCCGGCTCCATTGCCTTCCAAGCCCATTGAGGCGTACGGAATCGCCATTTTTTTTTGTTCAGCGTGGAGTAAAGCAATCCATGAATAATTCAGTGCCAATACGCATACACAATCGACCAGACAAATGTTCTATGTCAGCCTCGACAGCGGGCTCTCGTATCTTCTACAACAAAAAAACAAGCATAGACATGCAGCAGTATAACAGAGCTATGACCTTTCTTTCTGAATGAAACAAGTTTTGCTCTCATGTGCACTTTCATAGTAGAATTGACCCGGCTGGCTGGCTGCATATCAAGAAAGGCAATACACAATTCGATCGGATAGCTCCTTCCCAACAACCTTGACGTATCTGCTCAGTTGCCCTTCTAGCGCAGTGAGGTGTCGCCTCTCGATTGGCCCAAACACTTGCTGAAGGCCCTGAAAGGGAGAGAGTTAACTAAGCACATCATACAGAAATCAAAACCAGAGAATAAAATTACATTTTTCCAGTCACAGATTACATTGTTTTACAAATTATGTGCGCAGATACTTGTTAAATCTTTTACATGTTCAGACTAATGGAGAAATGGATGATTAATGACAGAAAAGGCTGGCAAATTTCCTGATAAATACTACAAAAGCAAATTTAGACGATGTGCCCCTATTTCTGTGCACAGATCGCATAGGGCCATCATCATCTTTCCGATTTGAGGTCAGATTTTGTGTATGTACCTTAAATTTAACCCGCGAGCCATTCAGGTCCAGGGTGATGTTTTTTATGTCATTTATGTTGGAACTGCCTTCAGTTGTATCTGGCTTTTCTGAATGAATTGTCTCTTCATCAACCATCATATCTGATTCATAGTCGTTGAAATCTTCATCATCGTCCTCATCGCTGGTTGAGTCGTGGTGGTCAATTTTTGCTGAAGAGTCATCAGAGGGACCACAAATCTGAGGCTGGGGCACTTCACCTTGCATTGTAGCATAATCAGATAGAATGGAATATTGACTGGTATCCAGTAGAGGCTTGGCTAAATCATAGGGAACCCACCTGCAATGTTGAGAATTAGAAGTTAGAGAAGAATGAAAGAAGCATGAAATTTAATGGTTAAATAGCATCCAGTTTTGCATAAAAACCTGTGACTTGTAGTCGGGAATAGAAACACAAAAATAGCTAACCAATAGTTTTCAATAGTCAAGCTCCAGGTAAACTTTTAACCAGATGAAAGTATGTTTTCAACGTTTCACTGATCCATTATCTGAAGGCAGTGATAACAGCAGTCTCCTACAAATTACTACTACTCTAGAACAAGAAGCAATAACCTTATTAAAAGAATACACCGAAAAATATCCATTGCAACCACATTAGTAAGCATACCAGGACATAACTTAGTGTTCCTCCTTTAAGTTTGACTATTGTTACTTTCAGTCGCTCACATTATACAAGGTTATGTATTGCGAAATATAGTGGAAAGGGCGGAAAAAATTACTCGTAACGGACAGGACATAGAAGTTCTGATGGTCGATATGCAGCTTTGTATCTCATCTTATTGCAAGAATGTATATAGTAACCGAGATAGTAGTACTGAAGGCTGGGACAGTGCTCATGTGTCGTCTTGACCCAATCTATCTCCTTCAGAGCTGTATACTTTCCAAGAGATAGGAAAGAAAGGTCAGGATCCCAGAACAAGTACTTGCTTGACAAACACTTAGGAAGGATATCAACTACACCAACAGCCACAAGTTTTCCATCAATTCTGTACTGCTGATGAAAAGACCCGAACCCGCACGGTGGAACTGAATTATCACCACTCTTTGGGGGGACAAACACGATTGGTGTATCTACTAGAAATCTCTTGTATGAACTTTCCGTAACTGTCTTCTCCTTATGCACCTTTGTCTGATACCTTCGGTACAGAGCAAACTCCTCAGGATCAAAATGAGATGTGCTCAACCTAATCTCCAGGATTTTTCTTTTCAGAGGATATTTCGTATTAGTTTTGTCCACAGAGCTTTGCTTTGAACCACTAGACTTGTCTGAAGTTTGCACAGGTACAACAAAGCTGGTATGGTTCTGCATTGCCTGATTGGTGGCCAAATAGAAATTAAGATGCCCATTACAAGCTTTTACTTCAAAACCAGCTAGTTGTCCAAGACGTTCCATTGCCATGGATAGCTTTTCTGCAACAGAATTTGGAGAAAGATCTGCCAGTACTTCATTTTGATTAGCACCATTTTCTTTAGGCAATGCACGTCGAACTGCTGCCACTATTTGGAAACTTATGTTGCACGTATAAACCAAATCTTGCACTGCTTCTCCGACTTTCTTTTCTTGCACTGATTCTCCTACTTTCCTTTTGACTTGAGGTTTAACAGTCTTCACAATAGCTTTGGGGAGTTGAACTGAACCAAATACCCCCCCTTGGAAGCATGTATCTGCGGCCTCATTGATTTTGCTTGCCAGGCAACAAGTGACGTCGTCTTCTTTCGATATATTTGGACCCATGCCTGCTCGAAACTCTTTTGCTGATACCTTTGATACTTTCGAGGTTGGTGAATTCAGAGGTTCACCAAGTGAGCGCTTTGTTGGGCTTGCCTTACACTGGGGACTTCCAATATGTGGATCAAGGTCACCATCAAGGAACCTGCACATGGATGAGTTGATGGGTTTAAAAACAAACACAGGACAGTTTAAGGAGTCTATTATAAACTTAGCAGGGCATATGGATCAGAATTAACAGAATTACCTTTGCATCTTTTTAAGTACACGACCTTGCTCTTTGGAACAAATGAAATCATTTGCCTTCAAGCGTATCGTATATGAGGGACAGCATGTCCGTTCCATCTCAGGTTTGTAAAGAAAACAACCAGATCTCCTCCAACCACGATCAAGAAGAGCTGCAAAATTTGCAATTATGATCACAAGTCAGAGTCATGCCATCTATTCTAAAGTGCTTTTTGTTCACTTTGGGAAAAATATGGAATAGCAAATATTATGGGTTGGAACCTGAAGTACACTACAACACCAACAAGTTATCTTGTTCCACTTCAGTTAAACTCCCTCTTTCTGTTAACCCTCTAGTTAAATTTGTACTTCAGATAACATTCTTCCTGTGGCAAGTGTTTAATAATAAACTACAAGTTGCACAAAACCTGGTTAAGAAAGGTTGGAAAGGGAATATTAGTTGTTGCTTATGTGGTTGCTTAGAATCTATTGACCATATTTTCTTTAAGTGTCACATGGCAAGATTTATCTGGAGCTTTATCAAGGAAGTGTTCCACTTGAATGCATATCCTACTTCTTTGAGTGACTTCACTAATACTTGGCTGTTGGGCATGGTGCCCTTACCCACCAGGTTAATCATATTTCTGTTTGCAGGTTTTACTTGGGCCTTGTGGACTTCCAGAAATAAGATGGCTATCACCAAGAAGTTCCCTAAGACCCCCACTGATGTTATCTACATTGCACTATCCTTAATGCAGAAATGGAGCGCCAACCTTAAGAAGGACCAGGAGCACTTTTCTTAGTTGAAGATCTCTGCAATGAACTGGCTCAAGGGCTTCAAGCCTAGTTCTATTCTGCTTTCTGATGTTGTCAAAATTTAGTGTTCTACTAGACTTTGCTGGGAGAGCTATTTTGTGAGAACTTCCTTCATAACTGGAAACCCCAGTACTTGTGCCGTTACGTTGCTCCCTATAAAAGTAGAGGTAGAACTCTTTTTTTTAAAAAAAAGTATTTCAGAAGTGCACACATTCTTGTTCTCAATAAACTTATTTTTCACGATGTAGATTTTTCACTGTTCCAAATTGCTAGATGTGACAGTTTTCCTGGAATGTGCTGCAATGTGGCAATTTATTTGTATGCCATACCTTTGTTTTTAATCAATCCAATTTTACATCCCAAACTATTGTCTTACATGTTAAAGTCAGGTTAGATTTAAGGATGCAAATGGTTAACCAATGGTGGCTGAGTAAACAAATTAATTACAGTGGCATCAATGCCATTTTAGTTCATTTAGCAAGTCTTGAGTGGACCTAGTGACCCAGAGCAAGCGGAGCTTGCATCTCTAGTTACATTTGTCTTCTCCAGTATGTGAACTGAAAAGTCAAAAGCGAAAGATCAGGTACATAGTAGTTTGCCTAGTCAATCGATCAGTCAACTACTCACTATTAGTCAGCCCTTTAAGTGAACTAGTTGCTGCTGACAGGCGCGGCAACTTGGGCTCCAGCCCAGTAGTATTCGAGGCCCATACCATACCACATCCTATATTACTAAGACACAGGCTCCTCTGGCTTTGACCTAGCTGCCAGCTGAAATGAGCACGAGCAGGAAACAGGAAAATCCTTCAACCTGCGCATGAAGCCTACTGGGATAGCCAATTGGCTAGGCAATAGTGCAATATGCTGCCCTGGTCCGACGGTCCGACTAGTCGATGCCTAGTCATGATTTACAATTAAAACTGCAAATGCCTTCCACTCAGTGAACATTATATTACAGCATCCTTTTTTCTTGAACATGCAGGAGAATTGTGTATCATTGTATTAAGAAAAATAAAAAAGGGAGAAGAAACTCCATACAACACCACACACTCACGCCTTGGACTATAAGAGAAAACTAATCGCCTAGAGAACAGTTTACACCATGCCCTGCGTATCATTATATTGCAGTATGTTGCACTTTTGAAACCTGTACCATGCAACAAGAAAATAGCAACAAAAATAAAAACACTTGATCTATGCACATCCAGACATCCTTGATCCAGCAAGAAACCATAAACCCCCAATTGAAGTTACATTTATTCACTATCTTGTTGGAAAGCCATATTTCAATCAACAAGTTAGCATGAAACTCCATGAACTTATAATAGGTCCCAAATCCCACCACAGGAACTGGAAAACCCTGTGGCTAACAGAACATGGTTGACTGCAGAAAATAACTAAGGAAAAAGTGAAAGAGATTGGGATTGGGATTGGATTGAGAACTGGCTAGTGACCACCAGTTACCAGTTCAGGGCCTAGGTCTGGGAAATTTCAAAGGGGCTTTTGAATCCTAAATTTATCCAAGAAAATCAACTTTCCAAGTTATTGTTCCAGAAACATTACAGTTACTTCCCCTGTCCAAACGCATAAATCCTCAACAATGTTTACAAGGCTGTCCAAATATCATTAAAAAAACACCTTTGTTCTCTACATTTGGACATAACAGGTCGATGAAACTTGAAAGCAGCATTTCTGGGGCCATAACGGAAAAATGTTGATTAGTAATGGACTAAATTCTGTGGCACAGCCCCAAAACCAGGAATTGCCCATAGAACACATTACGCTATGATTTGTGACACGAAAACACAATAGAGATAGGCATGTTGCAATTACTTTGTGCAATATTTTGGCCATCTTATACTGCCTGTCATCATTTCTTTCATGCCCATAATGCCAGGACATTATGGCCTTATACGGATATCAAAATTTGAATGTTGACATGCTTGTAGATAATCAATTGAACGGAGAATGTTAGCGATTGCACATGTATTATTTGGTCGCTTATGTTTTGCTAACTAGGTTTTGAATACAGGAAGCATTCAGGAATCAAGACTTTTTGTGTTATAACATTTATAACCTTAAAGCATGTGTAAAAAAGGTATCAAGCCTCCAAAGTCCATATAGCATCTTGTTTTCCTAGAAGTGGATACCGATAATGTGTTCCCAAGTAGCATACAAAATGCAAAATTTTGAAATGATCAAAACTTTGTACCTTGATAGTCATCAGCTTTCAGACTGTTAGCCCACATACCTGCAAGATTAATAGGATAGAAAGTAGCATGGTAAATGATGATGTGGCAGATAGAAAGTAGCATGGTAAATGATGATGTGGCAAAGCCTTCTAAACAAGTATATACATGAAAGGTAGAACAACAAAAAAAGAAATAACAAAGGAGAAAATGATGAAACAAGTAATGTGAAGGTCAATGCTGTAACACCCTAAAAATTTCACTTTTCCAAATAGGCTAATTGATTTAATTATCTGATGTGGGCACTAAAGAATAGTAAGAAAATAATTTTTTTGGAATAAAATTCACTATAGGATCTAGAAACATGTATGTGCATTCATGCTGCTGCATGTATTTTGTGTGTGAAGTTTCTCCTTTCAAATTTGTTTTGCTTTTCTTTTCAAAATGTTTGAGCAAGATTTAAATTGGAAAATGGAAAAAAAGAAATTCCCTTCCCCTCTCCCTACCCGACTTGGGCTTGGCCCAACCCTTTCTTTCCCCCCCCCCCCCCCGCGGCCCGCATCTCTTTCCCTTTTCCCCCTCTTCTTGCTGCGGCCCAGCCAGTGCCCGCACGGCCCACCTCGCGGCCCAAGGGACAACCAGCGCCGCGCCTCCCTCATCTTGCCTCAGCAGCTGACGGCCGGGCCCCGCGCTCCAGTGCCACTGCCAGGTGGGGCCCACTGGACAGCATCATCTTCAACCTCGTGTCCGAGCCGGACACGAGTCGCTCCTCAACCGCGCGCGTGTTTCGCGCGGAGCAGTTCCGATTCCGCCCGTTCTCCGTCCTTTAAATACCGACCGAAGCCCCGTAACCCCCCAAGCTAGCTCGAGCTGCAGCCGTCGCGTCAAACACGCCCTAAGCCGCCGCCGAGATCCGCCGCGTCTTCAATCCGCCGCTGCAGCGCGCCCCGAGCCGCGTGAGCCGCTTGCCGGTCTTCCCGTCGCGCTTGCGAAGTCGCCGAACCGTTTCATTCGCGATTTCGTGTTTTCTGTGCTTCTCTAACCTCGGCCGAACCTTCTTGCAGAGCCGCCGCCCGCCTCTTGCCGTCGTGAGCTCGCAGCGGACTTCCTCGGCTCCAAGCTTGGTCCTAGGTGAGTTCGCATCGAGCGCCTAAGTGTTCCGGTGTTTTCGGTTTAGTCTCTTGTGCCCTAAATCGCGTAAACCGTGAGCTCCGGCCGTGTTCGGCCATGGCGCCACCGCCGGCACCTCCAACTCCGGCGGCCAGCTCCCCTCCCCAACCCCCGATCTAATCCTGGCCATCGGTTTGAGATCCAACGGCCAGAAACGAAGGATACCCCTTCGGCCGGCTATTTTTCAGAAAACCCCCTGCGCTTTTTAATGTTATAACCCGCAGTCCTTTACGCTTTCCCGTTTTACGCTTTCCAAGTTGGAAAACGTATTTCAGCCGCGCAGTTCAAAAAGAAGTTTCCCAGATTTACAGTTTTGCCATCGAATCTATTTTGCTCATAAAAACTTCGTTTTAACTCCGATTTAATCCGTTCAAGTTGCGTTAGATTCGTTTTCGCATAATCTATAGTCTAATGCTACTGTAGTTGTTCTAATAATAGGCTTGTTTGCTTTGCATGATTGCCTTTGGATGATTGTTGTTGATGTGGTGGTTACGAGTAGACGGTGAGCAGTTCGTGGGTGAACAAGAGTACTTCTACGAGCAGGATGAGCAGGACCAGGGTGATCAAGGCAAGTATAGCATGGGATCATCCTTGTTTCCTAATAACTTTAATCACACAAATCATATTGCATGTGTCTCCTTGATAAGGATTTCCTAGTATTGATCTTATACCTTGTCACCTATGGTTTTGCATTGGGTAGCTTATGCTAGTGCTCCACTAAACCATGATCTTGTAATTTGACTAAAGAATTACGCAATAAACATTAAAAGATGACTTTTTAGCAACTTTGGATAAGAGGGCTGGAGCATTGGGCTATCTTATGGTGCTCTAGTTTCTCTCCATAAGGACTTATCTGTATCTGACCATCCGGGACTTACAGTACAACTGTGAGGGCTATATGGCTCTGGCTTTAGCTCAGTATGAGGACCTTTTCTAGCTTGTTAGTGGTTACCCTTGTGGCGCAAGTGGGGGATAGCAGACCGTGGATTCCTGCGGGTGAGTCACACGGACTGACTAACGAAACCTAGCGGCCCTAACTTGTTAGACGAACCTTTGAAAGGCTTCATAGTGAACCCTGCCGGTCTTCCTTGGGAGTGGGCTAAGGGGCTGATCACCTTGGGCGAAAGGGTAAATCACGACTCACAGTGAAAGTGTACAACCTCTGCAGAGTGTAAAACTGATATATCAGCCGTGCTCACGGTCACGAGCGGCCTTGGACCAATACAGAATAAATGAACCTAATGGCAATTCATTAATGTTATTATTGTTAATATGCTGTTTATGCTATTCTTTATTCACTTTACCTGATCATGAGTTTACTATGGGTCTTGACAACTTGATGCTACTCTTATGCTAAAATTGTGACAACTAAAAGCTACATGCAGTTGAACCAGTGTCTAGCCTTTGAGCCTCATGAACCCCCTGTTATACTTGTTAAGTACGAGGTGTACTTACACTTGTTTATTTTCTTTATTTGGATAAAAATCCCGGATGGGTAACAGATGGCAATGGTAATGACTACTACCAGTATTTCCCTGAGGATTTCTAGACTTGTGGTCAACCAGTTGACGTGCCTGTGAGATGGAGCTTCCATGCAAGAGTTATCTTTTATTTTCCGCTATATTTGTGTAAAGACTCTGAGTTATATCATTACGTATGAAACACTTGTGATGATACTCCCTATAATTTGTCGGCTTATGTGTGATTGATCTCTGGGCACACATAAGGTTTTGCATTCAATTTTATCCTTAAAATTGGGTGTGACAAATTGGTATCAGAGCCGTGTTGACTGTAGGACGCAAGCCTAGATAGAAACGGTCGTTTCAGTAGTCTTTTCTTCTCTACATTCATGCTTACCATCTTGCTCTTGTTATTTTCTAAAAACTTTATGCTTCTATCATCTTATTCTATTATGAAATCATTGATTCTAATCTAACTTCTCTCCGGTCCATTCTATAGATGGTTCGTGCCAACAAGACCGCCCGTATCTCCACTGGAGGGTACCATCCACCTCGTTACCAATATGAGCCTATGGAGCCGCAAGAGGAGAGTTCACCGGAGCATGAGGAGACCCCACCACCTTCAGAGCAAGCATCTGGGCCAGAGCTATCGCAAGTGGAGTCTGAACCAGAGGAGGAGCCCCAGGAGTTCATACTTATTTCCGATGATGAAGAAGAAGGTGCTCCCGGAGGAGGTCAACCCCCATCACCACCACAAGATGGACCTGCTGAAGATGATGAGTCCCCTCCCATAGGGTGGACTAGAAAGGTGTACCACAAGGCTTTGTGCAACGCTCCGTCACATCACCGGCTAGTGGGAATGTTGGAGAATTACTTTTCTGACTGGGATGCAGTGGTGGAGTATTCCTGCATTGAGTACACACACCCCCTGGAGAACACCTACTGGAAGTCCAAGGTGCTGATCTTTCCCAAAGATGTGGAGAAAGATGCCTACTTGAAGGACAGGGGCTACCGTCATGATGGACATAGGGCTACCATGGAAGAGAGCATGGAGGAAGCAGCTTTCACAGCATGTTTGTTCCTCCGTGAGCAGCGTTTCGGTAACATGCGGTGGGACATACACCGTTATCTACCCCGCCTGGACCCGGAACACGGATGGGGAATGCTGGAGCCAACAGATTTGGACCCAGTCTCCCGAGTGATGGTGTACTTCGCTCATGAGATGGTGGAAAAGCATTTGAAATTGCAAGACATGGTGATAGCACAAGGGAAGGCTCTCAAGAGGTGCTACAAGATGATTGACGAGCATCGTGAGAGGGAAGGACAGCCCAAGATCTATGGAAAACTTGACTATGAACCACGCCCTTAGTGTTGGAAGTCCCTATTTGTAATAAGCCGTTAGAAGCGCTAGTGAGTTGAGTCAAGTTAGTGTGGTGTGCTTTTGTTATGCTTAGTTGCTTGTTATTATGTTCATGAGTGAGTTGGATCTTTGTAATGAGTGCTGGGACATTGTAGGCATGTCTACAAGTTCCATAGTTTAGGTTATTAAGGATTAAGGTTTAATGAATAAATAGTTGGGTTGGAAAATCTGTCTTTCCTGTTTCCGTTCTTTAAACCTTTCTGTCTTAATAATTTTACCCAGAAAAATCCGTTCGACCAAAAATTATGAAAATTTTATGGGAATAACTAGACTTAAGCATCTTTCCTATGCCGCTGGAATCACCTTTTTATCTGATCTAAGCCGAGAGTTATGAATGTTGAAAACAGAGGTTCCTGTGCAGTTTGAGTTCTGGGACAGTTTCGGTTGGAGACAGTTTATGGCTAATCTAATGTCCGAATCTGAATTTGTGTTCTAAATAAAAGTTGTAGGCAATTTCTTAAGCTTTCCAACCATCAAAGTTTCGCCTCTGTTGGACTTTTATATCTCAAGTTATGATCGTTTTACTGAACTGCTAGCACTGGACTCACTCAGAAAGTTTTCAGGATTGCAACTTGTGTATGAAAGTCTATATTTTGGGAGTTTCTAAAGTTTTAATGTTATGACAGATGCCGCCAAGAGGTAGAGGACGTGGAAGGGGTGTCCCACTCAACCCACCCGCCACCATTGAACAGCTACTAGCAGTCCAGACGCAGCTTATGGAAGCCCTGGTGAACAACCAACAGAATCACCCAATCGGAGGAGCACCACCGCGTGATAAGCGGGGTGAATTTTTGAAAGGTCATCCCCCTGTGTTCACACATGCTACTGACCCACTGGAGGCAGATGACTGGCTTCGAGCAGTGGAGAAGCAACTCAACATAGCACAGTGCGATGATAGGCAGAAGGTGTTGTTCGCATCGGGACAACTTCAGGGAGAAGCTCAGACGTGGTGGGAGTCGTTTGAGTATGGACGACCTCCCAATGCACCTGCTATCACATGGTTGGAGTTCAAGGAGAACTTTAGGTCCTATCACATACCTGAAGGGTTAATAGAACTGAAGGCAGAGGAGTTCCAG
>NW_018396506.1:16021-22715 GCF_000003195.3 Sorghum bicolor | reverse complement strand
TGTTTTTAGAGGAGGGCTCTTAAGATGCTATTTGGAAAAACTTAAGGCATGCTTTGAAACGAAGCTAGTTTTTCAACTACAAAGTTGTATAACTTATCAAGATCTATGATCTTTATTTTGGTTATTTCTTTATTTGACAAAGTAAAAGTAATTTTATTCATAAATTTTACATCTCTCTTATAGTTTATCAAACTACAAGAGAGATATATAAATTTTGTAAAAAATATTAGAATCACCATGTAGGATGAATAAATGATCAAACAACCAAAATAAGCTTTGTAGATCTTGAGAAGTTATGAAATTTTGTAGTTGACAACCTTTCATTTGAGTTCATCTTGTCATGCAAAACTGTGTCTCTATTTGAAAATTCAAAATTTTCAAACGACCTCGGATAGGAAAAACTCTCTAAATAAACTTTGTATATCTAAAAAAGTTATGAAACTTTGTAGTTGACAACTTTTTAATTTGAAATCATCTTGTTATGCAAAAACTACGTTTGAATTTCTCAAATTTGAAATTCAAATTTTGTAAACGACATCAGGATGGAGAAACTCCGTAAAGAAAATTGTAGATGTCTAAAAAGTTATGAAACCTTGTAGTTGATAACTTTTTGATTTGAAATCATTTAGGGCCTCAAACAATCAACTCACACGTTGTTTGGTATAATATATGAGGAATCGAAATGCAATATGAACACAAGTGACAGTATGGTGCACTGGTTAGGGAGAGAGACACGCAATAGGGAGGTCATGGGTTCGAATCCCACTGGTTGTGAATTTTAAACGAAAAATACTGTAACTGGAACTCGGCAAAGAAGTCTTTGCTGAACAGGGCTCTGCCGAGTGCTCGAATCTCACTGCTCGTGATTTTTGTACAAAAAATACCGTGACTAGAACTCGGCAAAAGAACCTTTGCTGAATAGAGCTCTGCCTGCCCAGGATGCGCACGCGCGCACTCCTCCAGGTACAAGAAGGATGGCGCCCTTCTGATCATAGACATAAGGCGCCAGAGTGACGCCTAAGTCAACACCTCGCTACCAGACAAGACCACACCAGAGCATAACTATGTCACTCCGCGTAGATCGGCACCGCCCAAATCCTGTTTAGCCTGATGGACGGGCGTACGATCACACCTACCACAACGTGGGGTATGGTGGTGGGAACCATGATGGAGAGATAACTCTCCTACTCTGACCAGATCCTATGCCCTCAATCTAACACTAGGAGGTCAGGGCAATGGGATCTGGAGTGGGAGAGTTGTCTCTCCGCCAATGTCCCCACCACCCCATACATGTAAAAATCCTAAGAGCATATGAACTCGATTAATAGAGGATAGAGATGGTCCCTTAAGATGTCCGATGCTTGTATATGAACTTAAAGACAACGAACTTTATATCAAAATTATATAGCTCAGCGATATTATACAACTTTATAGTTGACAAGTTTACTTAAAATTATTTCAATATCAAAATTTTTTGTGTTGGATCCTTAGATATTGAAATTTGAAATCAAGAATTTTCTAACGACCTCGGATGTTGACATGATCTAGACCAAACTTGCAATTCTCAATGCAATCTACAAATTTGTAGTTAACATGTTTTTTTATTTGGAATCACTTAGTTCAAAGTGAGTACCTCTTACGGGTTACGGAGACGGCTTCACCTGTAAAAATAATTTCGTTAGTCCTAGTGCGCCTTCTTCACTAGTGGATTAGTCCTTTGCTAAAGTCAAAGTTTAAAGACGGGTGCCTAGCTAAATTTGTTTCTGCACAGACTCCAGGAGGGATCGGAGAGGAAACCAACCAGAGATGTACTAGGTCGTCGCTGCGTCAGGTGTAGTGTAGGTGTGGAATTCATATATATATATATATATATATATATATATATAATGCCCGTGCGTTGCAACGGGAGAACATCGAGTGATATATTCTAAGTGATAGGTAAATGCCCGTGCGTTGCAACAGGAGAACATCGAGTGATATATTCTAAGTGATGCAGACTGAGATCATATTTTGATTTGTCTTCTCTAGTTCTGTTCCACAGAATAACAATACATCACTTGCAATAAATTCCTACTACTAAGAACAGATGGAAAGGACTTCATTGATAGGTTTAGGTCGATCTTTTTTTTCTTTTAATTGAGAAAGAATCAAAATGAAACACATATATATTATTAATGATAATCTGGTACACTCTCTAATATGCAATTTTACTAAATTGAACCTGCGTAACAATATATAGCTTCGGAACTTTCTGAGCTTATTTAGCTTTTCAAAATGGTCTTGTGGTTCTAGCATAAAAAGAAAAATGGCATATTCCGATCACTCGTTATCTATGTACATGCATTGAGAACACCATTCATGATTCAGCAACATGAGAACGCCATCCTAAAAAAATGAGTGAACAAAGAAGGCACTTGCCACTGCTGGCTGCAGGAAGGACACCGGGGTTGCTCCAACCGATGGGACCACGAGCAGCAGCATCGGGCTCGGACATACTTGGCATGGCGACCAACACGCGCATAGGTTACCCGTGCAGCGATAGCATAGTGTCACGGCCATGCTGCTAGCATGCTACCGGACACTGACATCTGTTGTTGCATGGCGCCAGCCTGAGCTTCTGGAGCTTGAGAAAGTCTTTATGGGCAGGGTTCCTAATTATCTGCAACACACATTGTGTTTGAAGTTTTAGTTCTTGGATGAGATACTGAATCCCTAAATGTATGTAACAAGAAATCAGATTAGTTATCTTGGTGCCGACATGCTCCTTGACCTTCTTCTAGACGTTGCGTCCAAAGCTAGGAAAACAAATTTATGGCCATCAATTCCATTTCCTGCTCATCACTGAAAATCGACAGGAAAACACAATTCATACATATTCATAGATAGGTAAATGCCTGTGCGTTGTACCAGAAGTAATAAAATTGTTTTGACATAACATGCACCATGATCTGCAGTTCAGGCAATGATCAAAGTGAGAAAGCACTTGCAAACAATATTCAGGTATATGAGACAACAAATAATCAACCAAAAGTTTCACTCAGCCAATCACAGAAGATGACCCCCTACTCTAAGCCTTCCTGGTTGCGATAGCGATCTTGGACTCAGCCTGAAGAAACTATTGACCCAAATAGCACAATATTAATTCATTGCTTTGACTCAAATAATCAGGCACAAAGAGTATACAACCAAATACCTCTTTCTTCACAGGCTCTTCCTTCTCCAACAAGATGAGCTCAATGTGGCACGGTGAGGACATCTAAGCTGCACCAGGTAGGTAAACAGGATGTTACGCTACAAATAAAGAACCGTTCATAGCATAGCAAACTTCAAGTTTAGACAACATTAGATAGACTTATAGTTGATGCGTCCATGAGCACGGTAGGTCCTGCGCCTCTACTTCTTAGCCTGGGCCTTGTTTAGTTCACCCCGAAATTCAAAAACTTTTCAAGATTCTCCATCACATCAAATCTTGTGACATATGCATGAAGCACTAAATATAGACGAAAACAAAAACTAATTGCACAGTTTATCTATAATTTACGAGACGAATCTTTTGAGCCTAATTAGTCTATAGTTGGACAATAATTATCAAATACAAACAAAGTACTACATTGTCAAAATCCAAAATCTTTTCACAACTAAACAAGGCTGGTTCACTTGAATTTGCGAAACATCCACTTCGAGACCTTTTACCTACAACACATAAATTCACATAATTAGCATAATACATTCTTGAGAAGGTCTAGAATCTAGCAGACTTGACATGATAGTGTCCCTGCCCATTTGAGTGGCGAGACTTAGCCTGAGCAGTATACCCAACACCACCACAATACATGCGGAACGGGATGGCCTGTTTGTGGTAATCACATCCACAAGGTACCTTTTAGCCTTGGTGAGTGACAACATCCTGAGGGCAAAAGCAGTCTCAAGGTGTTCTGCAAGTATGAAAAAGTATTATTAGTATGATCTTCGAAACATAAATATTGCGCAAACTCGACAACTGTCTACATGTGTTGAACATGGAGGAGGGCTGACCATTAGGTGAAAACTAAGAGTAATTTTGTCCTAAGTGTATCCTCTTACAAACCTTGATGCCACATTTTTTTAATAATATCAGAAGGGTATTGTTGCAACAAGCACGGGCAGCTAGATGTGTTGGGAATATCTGCATAAAAATTATTTGTTACTTTGTAATATTTAAAGCACCAACATGGCAAGGTCCTATAGGACCACGACCAACACATGGTTTCGTGAGTCCAAACATAGGTAGTGCACTTGGGGACATTGAGATGGGTAGAAAACCTCTGGCTCTTTATAATTAGATACTTACAAGTTACAACTGCGTCAACCGCTCAATGCCATGCGATTCAGAAAAGGTAGAACATCGTCAGGTGTGCACATAATTATCTTCTAGCTTGATGAGGGGAGGTTGTACAACATCTTACCAAAAGTATTTTTCGATAACTTGATTTGATGGTATTGTAAGATGCGTCATAGTCAACCTCTAGAACTTTGTAGTAGTCCTGCAATAATAATTAAGTTTATGAAACAAATATAGTATATGAGCCCTGAATAGAAACCATTTCGCTGCATCTATGATCAGCACTAAGTTTTAAAGCAGTTAGATGGTTGAACTGAAAACCGATGCATATGTACTTGCATGATGGCCACAAACTGGAATGCTACTTACATTTCAGGAGGATAAATAAGTCAATCCCGTGTTGAGCAAGCCTATTTGGCCACTTGTAAACAACCAAACATATAGCTCTGTGCACTCCATGATAATTCTCACTGGGTACATATCCTGATCCCTTTCGATCTACCTATCCAAATGCCACCAAGGTGGGGTGGATGAGGAGCACAGGGCTATGAACATTAAGAGCAAAGCAGATCAAAGCACACAGAAGGCCTGCACCCTGTCAGCAATCAGTGACAGTATACTAATGAATATACTATGAAAGGCTCATTAACTGAAATAATTTGATGAACTATATGTTATTTTCTGTAAATCTAGTTTTATGATTTATATGCCAACAAATGACTGTGTTAAATATGTCTACTTTGAATGCTGAATCTAGGTCCTTTCTTGTAAGAATAATGACCCTATGTGGCTGTAGTGCTCCATTTTGACATTAGCTATTCAGTTAAATTTGTTAAAAAGCATTATGCTCCTATTACAACTGTTAGATCACACTCAAAGGTAAACAAGAGGCATCTGCTAAAATTTTTGGCCGTGCTAAATACATATTTCATCTGAATGGGATCTACACAAAATCATCCTTATATACTCTACAGTCTTTTTTTACAAATGATGTTATATTAATATAACAAACAAAAATTTTCACAAGATATTTATTATTCCTTGAGGATTAAGTCATGCCAGAATCAGATTAGGAGAGTTGACATGTACAAACGATTAATGAAGCAAATCAGATTTGGAGAGTTTCAGGCATGTGCCTTTCTTACCCTGTATTCCCTGTCCCAGTCTCTTCTATGCACATCAGACAAGCCTCAATGTTTTAGTACAATGGAGCAAGAGAGAAGTAGAATGTAAAATTGTTGCAGTACAATAGAGCCAGACAAATGGAGAATGTAAACAATCATATCGCTACAGAGGCAGAAATGAAGATATTTGGGCACTGCATAGAAAACTGCAGCAGTAGATTCAATAGCAGGGCGTGAAGATTTCCAGGAAGGTCATTGAATCAGTTTCAATACTATCACCTCAGATTTAAATGGCAAATGTAGACTACTGACTACCAGTACTTCTATTCATAAAGATTTGTGATCAGCTGAAGACAATAAAAACATAGACAAATAACAAAAGTTATTGATGATAACGGGCTGCTGATGCTCTGAACTAAAACAATTTTTTTTACAACACTCAGACCTTAGACAAGACTTAAAAACTGAAGCTAGCATTCCCACAAGACAGGGAAGCTATTGTTACAGCGCAGAATTGAAGTAGGCATCCCATTATGCCGCACTTTAGAAAATGATGCAGGACACCAGCTACACATCTAGTTTTTCAAAATTTGTCACAGACAAGTCAAATTAAAACTGGGTAGTGCTTTGCAACAAGATCCGTCCAAAAGAGAAGTAAAGGGAAGAGAAGGGGTGAACATACCTGCTGGGTACCCGACGAACTGATGAAGGAACCGACAAAGAATCGAGTGCGTGGCGTGCGGCGGCGGAGACCCTCAGCGCGTGGCGTGCAGGAGCATGAAGCAGACCGGTGGCGGGGTGGCATCATGGCTCCTGCTTCGTCGACGAGCGGTGGCGGAGTTGGTCATGAGGAGCAGCTCTTGCTCGGCGGCGCTTGGCCTCCCTCGCGCGGCCCCTGTACCACCGGCGGCGGCGGCTCCCTGGTGATGAGCTTGGGGGAGGGGAGGAGTCGATGTCGTGGTCGCTCGAGCAATAAAAAGGACGGAAAAAAACGATGATGTGAGGGATCGAACCGTGGCTGCTCGGGCGTGGGCCTGGGGCTGGTGCGGGAACAGGAGTGAGCGCGCGGGCGATGCCGAGCGGGCATGCGAGCCAGCGAGGGATCGCAAGCCTGTGAACGATTGAGTCCAAATGTTTTAGTGGTATATATACATATATATATCTCTATATAGATATATATATACAGACCCCCCTGGCCCCTGTAGATCATACCTCTTCTACAGAATCAAAGTTAGGGTTTCAATTCTTC
>NW_018396506.1:7950-15921 GCF_000003195.3 Sorghum bicolor | reverse complement strand
ATATATATGGTGCATTTGTTTTTGAGCAACCTGTGATCCAGAACCAGAAACCAGATTTCTCGAGGGCATGGCATGTGTTCAGTTGGATGCATGCATGCCAGCAAGGAAAATACTGTAGCTCCATTTTCTGACGCCTTCACCATGGCGACCATCGTGATGATCTGGTGCTGTCGCGGCCCGCTTGCATTGCATGTTACGCCGGGAAGGAAACGAAAGAAGGAGATGGATCGGAGCGGCGGCAGGCAAATGATAGGATGGGGTGGCAGGCTGCCGCGCGGAGATAGAAAGAGATTCCCGGCCGGCAGGCGGCAGCAGCTAGCTAGCTGGGCACCGGCACCGGCCGGCAGGAAATCAACGGGCGTGTGCGCTGATCTGTCTGTCCTCTGGTCGTCTTCGTCTCGCCCGTCTCCGTGTCCGACCCACGGAAATCGATGAAGCAGCCACGCCACCCGGACCCGGGCGGTCTTCGGTCTCGTGCCTTGTCGAGTCGCATGGCAGCTGCCTTTAGTTACGTTTTTGGTCGTCGTCGTCGTCGTCTCTCGATCAGTCTCGGCTGCCTTTTGCCTTCCATTACAATTTACATTCATTCATTCCGATCGCCTAGCTTTCTTTGGGGCCGAAAGCACGTGACAAGGAGATGGATGGGATGGATATGATATGCCCGGCCGGCCCGCCGTCTGATCCGATCCTCACACCACCTGCACATGCACATGCACAGCAGCGCCGATAGATCTGCATGTCCACGTAGCTCGGTGTTTGCCTTTTTTTGCCTTCATTCGGATAGAGGAATTAGCTGCTGCTAGCTAGCAGCAAGATCCAGGCGCAGCGAGCGAGTGACACCACGCACCTGGATCTGGTCGGTTACGGTTACTTCATTCTTCTTTCCAGATTCGCCGTACGTACGTAGTACGCGGCGAAAACTAACCATGCATGCATCCATCGCGTTCATGCATGGTTGATGATGTCGGCCGGCCGACCGGCCTTCCTCCCCGCGCCACCTTTTGTCCTGGGGTTACGACGGACACGGTCTCTGCTTTGCTAGCTTGCTCTCGGTACATTACATTACATACATACGCGCGCGGCATGCAATGCAATGCAATGCAACCGGCCGGTTCTGCTTCCTAGCTAGCTCGTCGTCGTCGTCGTCGTCGTTCAAGGCTTCTTTGCTCTGCCGAGACGACCAAGACTGCCGTGCACACTTTGGCCTTTTTTTTTTCTTTTTCTTTCCTTTTTCATCATCGGGATGCTGCGAAAGACGACATGCATCTCTTCGAATATTGACCTGTCAGAGTGTTGTTTTACTCACGGCACACACACTACCACAGCCGAGCCCTGCGTAGCGTAGCGTAGCATAGCAACACGAGCATCTATCGCGCTCCAAGAGCCAAAGAGAGTATACACTACTCCATTGCCTCAGCTTTCTCACGACTGACCGCACCCACCCCCTGCCTCAGCTTTTATTATTATTATTATTATTATTATTATTATTATTATTATTATTATTATTATTATTATTATTATTATTATTATTATTATTATTATTATTATTATTATTATTATTATTATTATTATTATTATTATTATTATTATTATTATTATTATTATTATTATTATTATTATTATTATTATCACCCCTCTTCGGTGCCTATATTATGGCTGAAAGTACTATTTATTGATTTGTTATGCGAGACAAAAATATTATTTATTTACTGAAATAGTACGGATAAGCGAACAAGACCACTCTACATAGATGGAAATGATTCCCTTTCCTACTCTAAGGGCTTGTTTAGTTCCAAATTTTTTTTTTTTACCAAAGTTGGAAAGTAAATAAGGCCGAAATTTTTCAGCTCCTCCAAACTGTACAATCCTAAACTAAGGCATTAAATAAGAGTTTTTTGTGTCTTTGTTTTATAAAATATTTTGAAATTAAACACTAAAACCAAAAAAAATTGATGTTATATTTTTGGGGCTGTTTAAGGTTTTGTAATTTTAGAGATTTGTGTAAAAAATTTCGGGAACTAAACAACCTCCTGTTGGTAAAGCCTCCGCTTGCTACCACCTACCAGCAACATGCAGTAGCCAGTAGCGTAGTGTGACAAGATGATGGAGGCGTCCAACGCTCCTCCTACAGTAAGATAGGGTAGCATCCTCCTTTCGCCATAAATGTGGAATCTATGTGCTGTGCAGTCTGTCACAACTTGCACGTATGTAATTCAAATCTAGCATTTCAAATCGAACCAGTTCGCTTGAGGTTATTTATCGAATTTGTTAATTATTTAATAGTATTTTTTCTCATAATAAATTAATGAACAATATTTTTAACTATAACTTTTTAGACAAGCAAATAGACTCATGATTGTTATTTTTACCTAAACGAAGCGGCGGTATTTTAGAATCAAGTCATCCGTTAATTATTTAGATGCGAAAAGATTTTGGATTTTGTTACTGTAGCACTTTCGTTTGTTTGTGGCAAATATTATTCAATCATAGACTAACTAGAATCAAAAGATTCATCTTATGATTTATAGGTAAACTGTGTAATTAATTTTTATTTTCATCTATATTTAATCTTCATGCGTGCACTAAAAGTTTCAATGTGACGAGAATTTTTGAAAACTTTTTTGTTTTGAGGGTGAACTAAACAAGGTTTAAATAAAAGAAAAAGAAGAAGAAGAAGTTGTTGTCCATTCGAGGCTGGAGGGCCTGCAATTAATGGGCTCCGCTCTAGTCGCGCGCCACCAGCGACCAGCCATTTGGTGTGGTGGGTCGGACTCGGACACGTTTGCTCCCGGCATTCAATCCGGGCTCTGACCTGAGCCCAAGTCAGACACATCATATAGTACGGGTGTGCGCAATAAACAGCAACAGCAAGCAAGGACCAGCCGACCAGGGAGGGATTATTTCAGGTTCTTAACTTTCACAAAAATCTAATTTTTATCTCTAAATTTCAAAACTGGATAAAATACATCTTCAACTTTTAAAACCATACATATTACGTCCCTAACATAGTTATGAGCGGTTTTAAAAAGCAGTTTTGTCTTTTTCATTTTATTTCAGCTGAATATTTGTAAAATTATAGTAAATCACATAAAATTTATAAAATAGTAAATCTAATTTTGTTAGATTCCAGATAAGTAGATCTACACAGTGCATATATAATATGATATGTTTTAGTATAAATTTTTTATTGTAGCTTTAAATATGTGTTTTTCTATAATTAATTATAGAATAATTCATAGCTATAGTTTGTATGGTCTAATTGTGGTGAATTTTTTATGTTGAGCTATTTTTTATATGTTTAAACTGTGGTAAAAATTTTATACTCATTAGATCATGTATAACTTAGTTATAGATTTATTAAGATTTAACAAGCATAAACCTAAGTAAATCTATAACTATATAATACATTAGTATGAAATTTTTACTACAACTTAAGCATAGAATAATTAGCCCACCATATAAATTTCATCACAATTGGACCATAGAAACTGTAACTATAATTAGTCTAATTAATTACAGAAAAGCATAGATCTAAAGCTGCATCAAAAAAATACTTAAACATACTATATTATATATTCAATGTGTAGATCTACTCATCTGAAGTCCAACAAAATTAAAATTTCTATTTTATGAATTTTATGATTTACTGTATTTTTTTAAAAAAAATCAGCTCAAATAAAAAAAAGACAAAACCGCTTTCAAAACCAGATCAAGAATGTAATGTTCACGGTTTTAAAAGTTGAGGGATGTATTTTACCTAGTTTTAGAGTTTAAGGACGAAAATCAGACTTTCATAAAAGTTGAGGGACCTAAAGCGAACTTTTTCTGGGACAAGGACCAGGATGAAAAAAGGCCCAAGCGTCCAGGCCCAGGCCTTGTTTAGTTCCGAAAAGAGCCTCTAAATAAAAACAATGAATTCTGTATTTTGGATTAAACTAAACACAACTTTTAAAAATTTTATTATTTTATATTTCATCATTCTAAAGTAGTTGATATTTTATATTTTACATTCCTTGAGGAATTAAACATGCCCATATTGACCTCATCTGCGTTTTTTTTCTTTTTCTTTGGGGTTGTTGACTCCATCAGTGTGGTTGGGGGCCCAAAGTCCAAACTGGTTGTTTCTTCTCAAAGCTTTTTGAACTCTCGTCGCGTCTTGAAATATCACGGATCAATAGATCAAACTACGTGGTCCACATGAGGGCAGTGGCGTCCCCTGGCCTCTCGCTTGGGGACCATGCCCCTGTTTTCTTCTCTTGCCAATAGTATTATGACTAGCTGCCCGTTGACATTTTCTGTAGCCGTCCGTCCCCCACTCGGAAGTTATAACACTTTGGTATTCCAGTGCACTCCTAATGCTAAAAGTTATATATAGTTTTTATACATATTAATTTCTATAGACATTATATAGAAGATATGGTTCCAATGGATAGTTTCTATAAAATAATTTTTTATCCAATCACATTCATTCTCAACCAATCATATTACTTCATGTCTTAGATCTCGTGTAAGTTTCTAACTTAGATCCAGTTTGTATAACTTTTACTCTCTCTCTTCAATAACTACCTTATTACATCATCAAAATACTTAGATGACACTGAAATTAATATCTATAAAAACTATGATGCTTTCTGCACGAGCATCTGCAACAGTTTGCCATTGAGCTTGTCATCCTTAAAATTTGGCAAAATCAAGAAAAATCACTCTCCAACAGTTTGCCAATTCAACTTGCTATTCTTATCAACTTGCCAAACCTTGATGCCGAGCGCGCAAATATACGCACGCCTATTGGCTTGCCATCGCGAGCGCAGACGTCACCGATTCCCTTCCCGCGCGCGCGGTCGAAATTCCGCAGCTCTTCCCCGGCATCGACTTCCTGCTTCGCGATCTCATCGTCTTCCTTCTCGTCACCACTCTCGCCATCAGGTCCCGGCCGACATGCTCCTGTCCGCCGCTGCGATCAGCTCGCGATAGCACCATCAAGTCCCGCCCGATGTGCTCCGGTCCGCCGCCGCGATCAGCTCCTCACGATAGCGCCATCAGGTCACGACGGTCGATCTGCTCCTGCCCACCGCCGCTATGATCAGCTCCTGGGCACCGCGATCATCTCCGGCCTATCCGGCCAGCTCCTCGTCGCGGCCGTGAGTAGGTAGCCTACTTCATCTTTTCCCGATCTTCATGCCGTCTCGATCGCCTAGCCTGGATTCATGGACGGGCATGCTCCTGTATGCTCTTTGCACTTGCTGGTGGCCGACAACTTCTATTCACAGCTCCATAGCAGGCGTCGATGGTGCATAAAAAACTTGATTCAAATGATTTCCGGACCTAAATGATTCATTCATCGTGAGATGGATTTTCTGCGGTGGCGTACACGCGCGAGGATCGGCTCTTCACGTACGCGCAGAGGGGAATAGATCATACCTGTCAACAACCTTGGTGGACCCTTTATTTATTATTATTGTTTTAGCAAGTTAAAAAATAAAAAACTGTTGGAGAGAACCTCTTTTTAATTTGGTATATTTTTTTAGCAACTTAACAAATTACAACATTTGCCAATTGAATTTTGGCAAATGCTTGAACCATTACTACGCGGTTCCATTTGAAAATTTCATGGGCATATAAACAGTACTACGAGGGGTGCTAATTGCAATGTAATAATGATGGCATTACCACCGACCCCCCCAGCCAGAAGCAGCGTACCAGACGCTCACCTCTAAAGATTATGGCAAAACCCCAAAACCTATACTTCTCTAAGCCACTGTGCAAGTGCAACCTTCTAACTCTGCGCGCGGAGTGAGCTACACACTCAGTTCACTTACGTTTTTGATCTTGCTTCGTGTAAAAATGGTTAACACACAGAGATGGTTGTACCATCGAGAATCGGGGTTGAGATTAAATTAACCCTCTCACAAACTCGCAGCATATACATAGATCACTATGGACTTAATTTAAACTAGACTGGATGTATATATACAGCATATATACATACCTCAAAGAGCTCGTCCGAATACACTCACAGTCAGGTGGCCCTGACCCGGCCCGCACACGACCGTGTCTTTGCGTTCTCCATAAAGTAATTAATATTGAAACATTAATAATTTCAATACAGGAGTATATACGAAGCCACTAGACAATTGTCTTACTAGCTTCTAGAGTTCTAGTATCTAGAGCTATACTATGGCCCTGTTTGGTTCTTCTTGCTAAATTCACTTTTTAGTAGCTAAAGTTCCAAGCACATCGACTAAAAAGAGCTAAAATAATTTAATTTTATTAGTCATCCAAGAGTAGCTAAAATTTAGCAAAGGAAAACCTATATATGAAAGCAAATTTTCAGTAGTACTACTTGCTAATCGCTCATACTTCTTGGCTCTCACATTAACTCCAAATCAAGGTGATGATAGATATGCATATGCTTCATTTCGTTGCACATTATTCTTCTTTCCTAATGACGATTCATTCCGTTGTACTTGACGGTGATGCCCCGTTATTCATAAATTGAAACGATCGAGCGGAGCTACTGCGAATACATGTGACGCAATTTTGCAGGATGTTACTAGCATACAAGCTAAGTAAATAAAGAAATATAATGCATAGTATATAAATGGGTTGCCAGTGATGTTGCGGTTAATTCAAAAATTTGGACAAGAATATAAAGACGATAGTGTTATTCATTCAAGTCTAATGGGCCCGGCCCGCCTGGTTATTTGCAGCCCCATTGGCTTAGACGCGCGGCTACTGGTAAGACTACTATTGGGCCGGAACTGATTGGAGCCCAGTACAGTTAATGTCTAAGTCCAATAGGCTCCTCAATGCGAGCAGCCCGCCCGAAAAAAGCGTGGCTGACAGGCTGAGTGGTCACCATGGTCCATGGGCTTGTGTTGTTGTTGTGGCTACTGTCGCATAGGATAGGAAAACGTCTACTTTTACTTCTCCAACTTTTATGAAAGTTTATTTTTCCTCCATCAACTCAAAAACCGGACAAATCACCATCTTCAACTTTTTCAATCATGCATTTTACCTCCCTGGAGCGGCTTCGAAGGCGGTTTTGCTACAGTGAATGATGGTTTTGCTATAGTGACAGTGGTTTTGTCTTTTTATTTTTAAATTATTTTGGCTGAATCTTTAAAAAATCATAGTAAATCATAAAATAGAACATCCAATGTTTTCGGACTCCACATAAGTATATTTACTCAGTAAATATATAATATAGTATGGTTTAGTACAAAGTTTTTGCTATAAAGGGTTTATCTTTTTCTTTTTTTTACTTATTTGGCTGAATCTTTGAAAAATTATAGTAAGTCATAAAAAAATCATAAAATAGAAAATCTAATTTTGTTGGACTCTACATGAGTATATATACACCATGAACATATAATATGGGTATGCTTTAGTCTGACAAACTAATTTGTACAAGCTGCAACTATGAATTATTTCAATTAATTACAAAAAACATACTAAAACAAAAATTTGTACTAAAGCATACTATATTATATATTTACTGTGTAGATATGTTAATGTGGAGTCTATCAAAATTAGATTTTCTATTTTATGTTTTTTCTGTAATTTGTTATGATTTTTTTAAATATTTAGCTTAAATAAATAAAAAAGAAAAAGACAAAACCTTTATAGCAAAAACTTTGCACTCAAACATATAATATTATATGTTCATTGTGTAGATCTACTTATATGGAGTCCAAAAAATTGATTTTCTATTTTATGATTTTTCTGTGATTTACTATGATTTTTTTAAAGATTCGACCAAAATATTAAAAAACAAAATCACCGTCAGTGTAGCAAAACCACCGTCAGTGCGGATTTTTCCTATAGTATAGACGTAGAATGCTTGCACATAAATCACCATAACAAATATATAGGCGTGAGGAAATACACTGTTACACGCATATCACGCCTGCTACTAATCAGCGAATAAATAAGGAGTAGCTCCCCCCCCCGCACTTCCCCTTCCGGGAA
>NW_018396506.1:4555-7850 GCF_000003195.3 Sorghum bicolor | reverse complement strand
TCATCCATGCGTTTCGAGTTGTGAGTTGTGGTATAACTAGCACGACTTTAGTAGTGGTATAACTACCTCATCAACCTAACCTCCAACACGACTTTAGTAGTGGTATAACTGTCATTGGATAATAGCAAGGATGGAAAAGGAAATGTGCTACTGGCTTCGGCATGAGTTGCATGAGTTCTTTTTTTTCCTGAGAGACCTACTTATAGACGTAGACATTCATAAATACGAGTGTACACTCACATATACGAACGCACGCACGCACATCCTATCTCTATGAATACCACCAAAAAACCGTGTTAGACCGACAAATCTTGAGATTGACGAAGTCACGCAGACGTCTTGCTAGCTGTCGATGAGCACGTCGCCTATCACTAAAAACATAGCGCCGTTAATCCTGGAATAAATTTAGGAAAATGTGAGCACCTGTGTCAACGTCGGGCATACTGTTTTGAACTTTAATTTGATGTAGTTATTACTTGGGGTCCTGACGGCCACCCCAACAAACCGTATATTCGCCACCGCCTACCTAGGGTAGAGACACCACTGCCTAGAAACGCCTGCTCCTTGCTTCCACCGCCGCTGTCGTCATGCCTAGGGCCCGACCCTTCTTCTTCTTCTTCTTCTTCTTCTTCTTATGCTCTGGTGCATCTGCCGAATACAAGAAGGGAAGGAAATTCGTCATTTTTTTCATGGAATTTTTCTAGTGTTTTAGGGTTGAGACCAAATATTTTTTCTAGCAAAATTAGATGATCTTCAATCGAGATCGTGTGTCTTGCGATGCATTTGGTGATTGCCTTGATGAGATCCCTATTGCAGGGGCCGATTTCATTGGCAAGCAGTTAATTTGTGGCCTTTATTTGTAAAGAGAGGGGTGCTTCTCGGCGTCCCCTACGAGGCAGCGACTCTGGGTCATCGATCTTATCGTCAATGGTTGCGGAGAGGAAATCAAGGTCTCAAGGTGATGAATCTGCATTCTATATTATACTCAATGATGCAACTGACGATATCTTTCATCGATTCATATGCGTTTGGGGGAATTGGTTCCAAAGCGTTAGATCTTGCGGCATGTCCAATATTTTAGAGTTGGTCATTGTATGCAGCATAAGTTCTGCACTAATTTAGCTCCAGCGTTCGAGGGAAGCCATTCGAGAAGAAGACGACACAAGAATTTGGATAAAATGATATTTTTTTAGCTCAGATTTTTTCATGTGTAATTTGGGGGTGTACTATCCTTCCCTTCGCAAAAAAAACACACACACACAAACCAAACAAACAAACAGAGGGGACTAAATTGCTTGCGTATAGATCGAGCTTCTCCTTCTAGCTATGCAATGGATCTCACCCATTCACCGTGAGAACTGCTTGTTATATATTTTGTCAGGCTTTGGATTTCGGGACTGGTAGAAAACATCCTGCCTAGTCCTACTACAAGCAAACAGGAATCAAGAACCCTTGCGTCTGAGATTTAAGGGATTTGTTTACATAATAAAGATATTAAAATAGGGTTGCTGATTTTCTAGCAAAGCATACTTATAAAATTTTGTCGTCTGACTTTGCTCCAAATTTAAGTGATATTAACTCTTCAGCCTTGTTTAGTTCCGAAAAATACTTTCGTTTGTTTGTGACAAATATCATTCAATTATAGACTAACTAGAATCAAAAGATTCGTCTCGTGATTTACACCTAAACTGTGTAATTGGTTTTTGTTTTCGTCTATATTTAATGCTTTATGCAAATGCTACAATATTCGATGTGACGAGAAATCTTAAAAACTTTTTAGTTTTTAGGGTGAACTAAACAAGGCCTCAGCCTTTTTTGAAAATAAAAAAAGAAGTAGAAGAAAAAACCCGGTGGCGCTGTCCATGAAGCCCTGCACGAAAGCAGATGATGACCTGTACGCGTGTGATGAGTGATGAGGGCGTGCCGCTAGCACGCGATTCCGAGAAAGAGACGAGCGTCGCTCTGGTACTGATCGATGCGACGACGATGACCTAGGTCTTGTTTAGTTCACTCCGAAATCTAAAAAGTTTTCATGATTTTCCGTCATATCGAATCTTGCGGCACATGCATGAAACTTTAAATATAGACGAAAACAAAAACTAATTACATAGTTTGTATGTAAATCACGAGATGAATCTTTTGATCATAGTTAGTTCATGATTAAACAATATTTGTCAAATAAAAACGAAAATACTACAGTAGCGAAATCCAAAATTTTCGGAACTAAACAAGGCCCAGGCTATATCGATGATCTCTCTCTCGTACCGCCCCGGCCCGTCGTCCGGTCCGGTACGGTCCAGAGATAAGCAAGCAGGCGCCAATGCAAGGATGCGTTTAATTTGCCATAGCGCGGCAGATTGTGTGGCGCTAAAATTCTGGCGCCAGAGACTAGCTAGCGAGGTTAATTTTTGAAGCCTTTTTACTCTAGTGAATGTATGTACTCGTGGGCTCGTGGCTACCTTTAGTTCCCAATTTTTTTTTTACAAATTTTTAAGATTTTCCGTCAAATTAAATCTTGCGATATATATATGGAGTATTGAATATAAATAAAAAATAACTAATTATACAGTTTGTCTGTAATTTGAAAGACGAATCTTTTAAATCTAATTAGTCCATAATTAATAATATTTGTCAAACAGAAATAAAAGTATTACAATATCTATTTTGTAAAAGAAATTTAAAATTAAGGGTTTGTTTCGCACAGCTCAACTTCACTAGTAAAGCTGTTCTTTTAAAAAATAGCTTCATGAGTGACTTTCTAGATGAAGCTAAGCTGTTTTGAAAAAAGTATTTTTAGCAAAATAGCCTCACAAACTACTTCATGCATAGTTGAGACAGAGAAATGAGAGAGAGCTGCAATAAGCTACTTTTTTTTTCAGCTTCATCCCAACTTATGTCTTTGTGAGAGGAGGAAAAAAACAGTTTCATCTATGAAGGTGTTTTGGAAATAAGTGTTTGGTAAAAAAAACGAAATTTCTATTTATCTTCCGGCAGATTTTTATTTCTGCTTTCTTCCACTTCTGTACGGTGTTGATGGTTTCAAGATTCGTGCTCTCTTTTTCGGTTTTTGTGTGTCTTTTTTTTTTCGATGCGGATGTCCGTTGTTATTTTTGAAATACTATCCTGCTGGTTGTTCATTTCTGTATCCGAGTCGTGGACAGGTTAGGCAAGCGTCTCCTTGCCGGCGCCGGCGCCGGCGCCGGTGGCGTTCGCGCGGCCGCGTCCTCTCCATATCTCGGGTGCTCGTCGCTGCTTCGCTGTGCCAATCCCGTCCGCTCTCGTCCTCTTCCTAATG
>NW_018396506.1:0-4436 GCF_000003195.3 Sorghum bicolor | reverse complement strand
GTATTTTTGATCTGGATGTGTATTTGTGTGTTGTGGGATTTTTTATTCTCAGTTTCCAAAATTTAGAGTTAGTGAATATCGTGTATGTTGTGTTATTAAACCGGTCTAAAGATTTAAAGAATCAGGGAAGATAGTTTTCAGTAAGAGCAAAAAGATATATCATTCGGGTCTAAAATCTGTTACTGGTCTGTCTGCTATGAGCTAGGACTATTGGTTATTGTTTGCTTTTTTTGCCAAAAGGATGTTAATATCATTGCCTTTTTTATTTTGATCCATTCAAAACTGAGTAATCAGCTTTTTGGTTTAGTCATGCTGATTTTGCAATAGCTACTAGTACTAGCTAGGCCTCTCTATAATTTTATTCATAATCTGAATAACAAAGGGTATTCATTTCAGTACGAAAGGATGATCTGAAAATACTTCTGCTCTGTTTATAGCTGATGATAAGTGTTTATGACCTATGCTTAGTTAAGCTATATCCTTTCCTGTTTTATTTGTCATTTTTTATGTCTACATGTTTTTTCTTCTATGTGTGTGTCTATTTGTGTCTGCCTGTGTGTGTGTTTTTTGGTTGTTTTTGAGTTTCAGTTTAGTTTTAGTTTTGCTAGGTTCCTTGTTTGAGCTTCTTTTAGAATTTATTTTCAGTTAAACTTTAGGTTCAGTTTAATTTCAGATTTAGTTTAGTACAACCTATATTCAGTTTAAGTTCAAGTTAGCTATACTTTAGGTTCAGTTCAATTTCAGTTATATTGTAGTAGGATCCATTTTTAGTTTAAGTTCATTCAATTATGCCTTGAATGTTCGGTGATTCAGATTCAGTTTTTTTTAGTTTAAAGGTTGAGTTTGAGTGTTTCAGTTATCTCTTTCAAGGTTTAATGTTTATTTCAGTGTTATCGTTTTCAGTATGTTGGCATGTTTTCCTCTAATGCTCAGTGCAGCAGCAACCTGATAGTAGACACGGCCCAGCTGCATGTTCTTTTCATCAATTTTTACAAGGAGAAGGGGCTGCAGCTCACTTTGATTTTTGTTCTGTGCAGATAAAGTAGGTTAGTAGCATATAAATCTTGTGGAGTTGGGCGCTCACAGCGGCTCATAGTCGGGTTGCTGAAAGCCCTATTTTGGTTTTGGATAATTGATGAAACCCTAGTACTAACCTCTATGCTAAGAGTGTGTAGACTTAATGAGGTTGGTACATGCCAAGTGATGGAGCAAGAGATGATCATGGTGATGATTGTGATGACCACAAGATGATCAAGTGCTCAACTTGAAAAAGAAGAAAGAGAAAAACAAAATCCTATGCAGATCAAGGCGAAGGTATTGCTTAGGGTTTTTGGTTTTGGTGATCAAGACACCATAAAGGGTGTGATCACATTTAGGATATATAGCCGTACTATAAAGAGGGGAATTCTTTGGCTAAGCGGTTATCAAGTGCCACTAGGTGTCATTATTCATGTGCATGCATTTAGAACCTAGTGAGCTAACTTAACTCCTTCAAATAAATTGTTTGTGAAAATGCTAACACACGTGCACTTGTTGGTTTACACTTTGTGGTGTTGGCACACTTTGAGAAGGAGGTGGAGTTTAAAGGGTAGAGAGAGGATGGGTTCCTCTCTCCCTCCCGCCGAGCTTGCGAGGCGGGATTCGGCGCTTTTCGAGAAAATGAAGTGCATATTTTCTATTGCGCCGGTGGGAAATTTGGAGAAGTCGCGGGAGTGTTTCTCGCTGAGAAAACACTCACCGGACGCTGGCTTCTGGAGCACCGGACGCTGCGTCTGAGCGTCCGGTGCAGACAGTGCGTGGCCCAGCTAGGGTAAGGCACCGGACGCTGGCTTGAGCGTCCGGTGTGCGGGCATTTTGCGACCCTCTCTGCGCATGAGTCCGGTGAGCACCGGACGCTGAGGGTGCGTCCGGTGGCTTGCGTCCGGTGACCCTGCGAGTTTGCGGAACTCTCTGCGCATGAGTCCAGTGTGCACCGGACGCGTCCGGTGCTAACTTGCTCTAGCGTCCGGTGCTCTGCAGGTTACCGTTAGACTCTGACACGCGGCTGACGTTGGAGCACCGGACGCTGGTGTTGAGCGTCCGGTGCCACTTTAAGAGCGTCCGGTGACCCCGTATTTCGCCCAGTGAAAGAGCCAACGGCTCTATTTGTTTGAGGGGCTATAAATACGTGTTTGGCCGGCTTGGGGCTTACTCTCTTGGCATTCTAGCATACTTGACATCCTTGTGAGCCTAAGCAAACACCTCCAACTCATCTCCTTCATAGATTAAACATCTTTGTGAGATTGGGAGTGATTCCAAGTGCATTTGCTTGAGTGATTGCATCTAGTGGCACTTGGGGATCGTTTTAGCTACGGTTTTCTTGTTACTCTTGGTGGTTGCCGCCACCTAGACGGCTTGGAGCAGCGGAGGAGGATTGGCACGAGTTGGTGATTGTTCGTGGCCATCTCCTGGTGATTGTGAGAGGTTTGTGCCCACCTCGGCGGAGTGCCAAAGGCAACATTAGTGGATTGCTCGTGTCATTGAGCTACCTCACTTATGGGTAGGTTCTTATGGTGTCCTAGTGAGGACGAGGTTCGTGCTACACCTCTTAGCCACCGAACCACCAAGTGTTGGTCGACACAACGGGGACGTAGCGTGCCGGCAAGCACGTGAACCTCGGGAGAAAAATTGTGTGTCTCCATTGTGATTGTTCATTGGATTTCTCCCGGTGATTGGACTTCATATTATTGATTGGTTCATCCCCTCTACGCGGCGGTATAAAGTTCAAACCATCTCTTTTACATTCCCGCAAACTAGAGTAGCTTACTTACTTGTATAGAAAGTTTAGGTAGCTTTCTAGTGTAAGTAGTGACATAGCTCTTGTGTGCCTAGTGATTATATCAACTAGAATTGTTGGATAGGTAGCTTGCAAACACCCCATTAGAGCTAGAGCAAAAAGCTTCGCTTTGTTATTTACTAACCTCTTGCTCTAGTGAGTTTGTAGAATTTTTAAATAGGCTATTCACCCCCCCTCTAGCTATATTAGGATCTTTCAGTTGCAGGGAGTGTTATCTGCAGCCTTGTTTGGATTGTTTTTTTTCTCTTGTATAATTAAAACCAGGTGAATCTCTTGTCGCCTTTTCTTAAAAAAAATAACATGTTTTTCAGTGTTCTAATATTTCAGAATTGTGTCTTATCTCGTCCTTGAACAGTCTATTTCAGTTTTGTTTGAAACTTTTGGTTTGGACGCAGAGCAATCCTTGTGCTTATTTTATTTTTTTAAGTTTAAATTTCAATTTGCGTTCATTAATTTCAATTGTAGTGCTTATTTTAGTTTATGTGTGTGTGTGAGAAACTACTCTACTCTACTGCTTATACAAAGTATATATATGAGTCTCTTTATTCAGCCTCGGTCGATCTGTTGCATACTGGTACTATTAGAAAACCTGCATTGGACTTAGATTATTGGCATATATATATGTAGTGCTTATTTTAGTTTATTTAAAAATTAAATTTCAATTCTTTTATTGTATTTTCTGAATGTGAAGTACCTGATGCTCTTATCGTGTATTATTCTAGGTCTGTCTCGTATTATTAGTGGTAGCAATAGTAGTTGCAAGTTGGAACTTATAAACGATGGATGATCTGTGTGTAGTTGGGATTTGGCAAGATTTTGATGTGACCTGGCGATGCTTTTGTAGTAATACTATTCTCAGTCCGCCTTTTATTCTTTTCTGCTACCTTGCCTCCGCCTCTGCTGCTACGTCGCCGCGGCCGCGGCCATCTAAGGTGCCATCTTTCTTTGGATCTTTGTGTTTGGATTTTCTTTCTTCTTGTTCGCTAAGAGCATCTCCAACCATTATGCATTTGAAGTTATGCATTTTAGGCAAATTGCAAACCTCCAAATGAAAATGGCAAGGCTAAAATCGAGTGATCTCCAACCGTTATGCAAAATGCCAAGTCCATCATCTTTTTTTTCCCGGAAATTTTGATTCGCGGCACTCCTTCCCGCGCGGCCAATCGATCCCGCGCCAAACAGCCGCGCAATACCGATTGTGAGCTGCGCAGTTCGTCGTTCCCGTTCGCAGTACCGATCTCCCGTTCCGTTAGTTTCCGTTCACCGTACTAGTTCTACGTCTGTTGGCCATCCGTTCGTCGTCGTACAGGTTCGCCCCTTGGCTCCAGTACCGATCTCTACCAGGTCCTGTTCCCCATCAGTTTCCGGTCGCCGCCATCAGTTCGTCGTCAAGGCAGGTCGCCGCCATCAGTCAAGCCGTTGCAGCTCGCGAGCAGCAGAATTTCGTGAAGCTAACATGAGATCGAGGGTACCGGAGAATGGATCTAGCTGCTTCGTCCAAACACGCGCGCGAAGCTGGCGAAGGAGGACGTGCGATGCTTTTCCTATCGCGCGAAGTGGTGGCGGCGCGAAGGGAAACCGCGCGAAGGGAAGAAAAAAG
>NW_018396505.1:0-22428 GCF_000003195.3 Sorghum bicolor | reverse complement strand
TCACATTGCTTAGTTTGTGTAGCTAAGTAATTTGAGCTCTCTAATTTGGCATTGGTTGCCTTTTTATTGAGTATTGCTAGTGAGCTTAGGAGCTTTGTGCTTATGCTTACTAGTTGTGTAGGAGCTCCCCGGTTTGTAAAGTACTAGTGGCATAGGCTTGTGTGACCTTGCTCCTAGAATTGGTTAGGTGAGCTCTTGCTAAGGAAGCACCTTGTTTGCTTGTTTAGGATATTTTACAAGGTGCTAGAGAACTTAGATAGAGGGGTGTAGTCTTGGCTAAACCGATAGTTTTAATTCCGCATTTGTTTTGGTTAGCCGACGTGATTAATTTTAAAAAAGACTATTCACCCTCCCCTCTAGTTTGTAACATCCGAAAAATTCACATTCAAAAATCAGTCGCATTAAAAAAATTATTTTTAAAATATATTTCAAAAACTATAAATCATTTGAGCTCTATAGTATCTTCATCCAATTCTTTTCCATCCATCCTAATTATCCATCTTTAAATATAACCTGCACCACATGGCATGAGCATCACATGTCCACTACTCATCCCTCTTGCTCGCTCGCTCCGCCCGATACCCGGCAACGGCGCGTGCGCCGACCCCACCACCATCAGCGCCGCAGCGCACTCGCGCCCGGCCCCCTCGCCGAGCGCACTCGCTCGCACGCGCACCACGACATGCGGGCCCCACCTCTTGCCTTTTTCCCGCTCCACTTTTGCTGTAAAAAAGATAGCAAGTCGCAACGCACAACTGGGCACCATCCATATTTTTTCGCGCACAAATAACAGCGAGTACCAGCAAGCTTACATGCAAGAAAACATAGCAGTGCACCTACACGAATATATATCTCATGCATGCATGCAGGACATGCCACCGTCCATTTGCATGCACTTGCATACAAGGACACGGTGATTAGGCACCGTCCATTTGCATGCGCCGTGCACGCAAATGGGACATCGTCCTTCGCATACAATTAGGCACCGACCATGCGCTACAGTATCGTCTTTAATGGCAAATAGTTGAGCACTCTGGCCTATAAAAGGCACTCCCGGGTGCTCACTCTCACCACCCAGAGAAACACGTTCACTCACTCGCTCACTCGCTCTCACTTCGCGTATACCGTATACGGCTATACGCACAAGCCGAGCTCGACTATCATCGCAAGACGAGGTGAGGAGCTCATGAGCATCTCCTTGCTCTTCTCGGTCTTTCTGTAGTATTTTTTTTGGGTATCTCTACTTGTATTTGTCTATATCGATTCACTGCCAAGAACTCCACGAACTAAACTATGACATACAAAAGAGCTCTAATGATCTCTGCTAATTTCTCTCTTCCCATGCGTGTGTGGGCCATAAGCATTAATTTCACCAAATAGTACATGCATGCAACATGCACTACCAGCCAAAATTCATCTCGTGAAGCATGAATTTCTTAATCATCGTTAGCCTTTTTCGCATGATTAAATTTCGGTCATTTTACAAATAGCACATGCTAACTCTGATTTTAATAATTTTTTTTCCTAAATTCATCTAAAATCATGATCTACCTCCCATATCAATTTCATAATTTTTGAGCTCATTTAAATTTATATAATTATTTATCTGTGCTTGTTGCCCGTGTCGGTCGTCGCGTATTTTAGCTGACGGAGTGAACGAGCCAGAGAACGCGGACGTTGGAGACGAGTAGCGCAAGTTTGACGCCGAGGACCCGAACTGTCAGCAAGAGTTTGCCGAGGACGCCGACGGAGGCAAGTCCAACTGATTCCCTTCAATGCATATTGATCCTATTTTTAAACACAACCCGTAGAAGCCGTTTTAAATATTGTATGTACGATATATGTACGAAGTATTTTCGCTGCTTAGTTAAAACCTGTTGAATAGCCATCTTGAATTGATATGACCCGGTAATTGTCTTGTTCGAACCAACAAATAATAGGCTATGACAGAAATATTATTATTTAGTATGCTTAGGACTTGTTACTTATCCTGGATACTCATCGCTATATTTTTTCAAATATAATGATTTTAAAGTAAAAGGTGTGAGTGGTGAAAATAAATTGTGGGTATTGTGAAAGGGTTAATGAATAAGTTATAGATATGATTACTATGGAGATGGGGCGGATGAGATCTCTTTTGG
This sequence comes from Sorghum bicolor, assembly GCF_000003195.3. Classification (NCBI taxonomy): domain Eukaryota; kingdom Viridiplantae; phylum Streptophyta; class Magnoliopsida; order Poales; family Poaceae; genus Sorghum; species Sorghum bicolor. The sequence continues at coordinate 20,287 of NW_018396505.1, read as the reverse complement.
GGATAATTTGGCTTATACCTTGCGGGCTTAAGCGTGAAGATATCCGCCTTGTCTCGATTAAGGACTGAGTTGATGATTCATCTTGCCTAACTTATTTATCGTACAACCACTCGCCTTTCATGGGAAAGGCTTAGTCTAAATCTCTCTAGTTAGTATGGCAATCACCTAGAGGCAGGTGTGCAACGGGATACTAAGAGATGTATGTGAAATAGTGAAAATATATGAAATATAAAGAGCTCTGTGAATTATTGTAGTATCATGAGATGTGTCCTTAGTGTTCTCGTGGTGAGCGCCATTACTTAGCTATGGAGGGTAATGACTTTGATGGATATGTGCTTGCACGACGGTGTAAGTTATGGTATCCTACTTGTGGAAAAAGTGTACAACCTCTGCAGAGTGTAAATCTATCTGGATAGCCGTGTCCGCGGTCTCAGACGGGTTATGGTTTGGTTTCAACAACTAGATGGGTTGGGATGAGTGAAAACATGAGAGTGAGTGTGATTTTTGAAATAAACGGTTGACTGCCATTGTGTTGTGGGAACAAGGGTTCAACAACACTTAAAATTGTGATCAAACCCCATATATGGAAAAAGAGGTCTTTTACAACAGTATTTGTGAAATAAATCCTTGCAGGTTTAAAAAGATAGCTTTATGCAAATAAAACTAAGCCTCATCCTTGATTTACCCATATGCATACATATTGTTATCCCCTTCCACAGGGTAAAGTTGGATTTGCTGAGTACTTTGTACTCACCCTTGCTTTATTAAATAGAGGAAGATCCAGACTTTGATCCTGAAGTGGCATTCGAGTAAGGTCGTGTCTGCACCCAACTAAGCCCGTGGCATTGGGACTTGTCAGATGTTCGGTTGTGATATCGTTTGTTTCTAGGTCCTTTGGACCTATGTTGTATTTTGGTGTCTTATTATTATAGCGTGCCTTCATTGTCCATATTTATCGAGACTACTACGCTGAAACTTATCTGATGTAATGTGTTACTAGCCTCCTGGGACTAGTATTGTATAACATTTGAGTTCCTGGTTTACCAGGGGCGCTTTAGGTGGTATCAAAGCCGTAGTTGGCTATAGGACGCGACCTTAGGCTTTTCTTGACCAGTATTTTACTAAGTAAACGTATTTTACAAAAGTTCTTACCCTCTTCCCTCTATTTGAAAAAATATTTACTCTCATCTATGTCTCTCAGATGGCAGAAGGAGTTGGGACCAGTAGTTACTATCTAAGTGTAGAAGGCTTTCCCAAGCTCTTGTATGCTACCCTGCAGAAACTTGGAATCAAGGATCGCCCAAAATATGAAGGCAGAGAATATGAAGAGCATGAGACCGAGCGGTGTGAAGTTACTGTCTATATTGGGAAAAGTGAGGACTTCCCTAACATAGCTGAAGCTTGGAGTATGACTGCGACCGGATTTCGGTTTGCAGATACATATCAAGCCGTCGCCCACAAAGCCTTGAGGTACCTATGCCAGATCTACGAGAAGGCCATCACCTGTACACCCATGAGGTTCTTCCCACCCGATGAAAAAGACCGACCGGTTTGGAGGACCCGTATGGAGCTCTTGCAAGGACGTTACTCACTTGAAGATGACCCAACTGTGGTATTCATGACCACATACCTACTTGCTCTAGATAAGCAATATGATGAGCAGGCCTCAGAGTTAAGGAAGTGCATCCATCGTGCGGAGAAAGCCGAGATCATAGTTAGAAAGCTCCATGTGCAGCTTGCAGAAGCTCAGGCCCAAGCAGCTACAGCCGAGAGTCGTGAAACTGCCATTGCTGAAGTCTTGAAGGCAGGTGAAGACCGCCATGCTCAGAAATTGAAGGATGCCTACCTTATTAGTAGGATCAAAAGAAGGATGTTAGCAGTGGAAGACCAAGAGCCCATAATCCTAAAAGAAATCCCAATCATGTCCCTAAAAACCAAAAGAAAGATGGACATAGAAGGGCCATTAGCTCCCCCACTCACAGAAACCTCTCATGAAGCTTTAGAGTTGGAGTCCACTAAGGAAGAAGGATTTCGCCTCCTCACCCAGCCACCACCAAAAGAAGACGGTGACCCACCTCTTAGTCCAAAGGAAGAACCACAGATGCCAGAAGCATGACCCACCTCTTAGTCCAAAGGAAGAACCACAGATGCCAGAAGCATGATCCACCTCAACACCATTGGAATGAAGCCGTTCCGTCTGAAGAAGTTGAAGATTAGTATCACCTAGTTCCTCCTTTTTGTCTTGGGGAAGTGAAGTTTACTCCACTTTTGTTCAACCCCCAAAGTAGATGAACCATATTGTAGTACGCTTATTTCCTCCATTACTATATTGTAAACCGCCCTCTTATTCAAAATATATATTTGTGCTTGTTGGTTGTGCTAAATAATTGAGTGCTCTATGTTGTTCCCTTACGGGATAGCAAGTATTAAAACTTGCACCTTTTTAAAATATAATGCCTTAACAAAAAATAACATCACTCAATAGATCTAACCCTTATCTAATGTTTTCTCATCTTAACCAATAGATGCCTCCCAAACCAGCTACTCGCTCTCAACCAAGTGGTCGTGCAGCTAGTAGACAAAGCCAAACTCCAAATGGAAGTCAAGCCAATGCAAATGCTAATGGTGCTCATGAAGATGAAGTGAGTCAGACTGGGAACCATAGTGAAGGAGATGACTTGCCCCCTCCTCCAGTAATTGACTTAGCACAAGTCATGGCAACTCAGACTTGCCTTCTGGAAACCTTGGCTCAAGGCATGAACCGCCCTAGGAACAACCGTGGAGTCGGAGTCCAAGACAAGATGCCTGAGTTCATGAGGCTTAAGCCACCCACCTTTACTAGATCGGACAACCCCATGGAAGCAGATGATTGGCTTAAGGTGATTGAAAGGAAGTTGGACACAATCCACTGCGTTGGAAGGGATAGAGTTCTGCTAGCATCTCATCAGCTAACAGGAATTGCCCTTTCTTGGTGGGAAGCCTATAGTGGAGCTGTGGACAATGCCAACACAATCACATGGGAAGAATTTGTGGACGAATTCCACCGGTACCACATTCCAGATGGAATCATGAAGCTGAAGGCTGATGAATTTCGCAACTTGAAGCAAGGAAATAAAACTCTAAGTGAGTACATCTTCCAATTCACTGAGTTGTCTCGCTATGCCCTAGAATTGGTCAACACTGATGCCAAGAAGCAGACAAAGTTCATAGAAGGATTGACCTGTGAGCTCAGAACCCTCATGACCCCACAGATCTATCCAGACTTCAACACCTTGATGAACAGGACCATTCTGACTAATGTGGCCAAGACTGAAGAAAGGAAAGAAAACAAGCGCAAGTTTCTAGAGCGCAAGGTTCAAGATGGTGCTAGATCCCAGAGCTAAAAACCTTTAGCCAACCAAGCCAACAGACTCAAGCCCCAATGCAGTTTCGCTCTCCTGCTAGTGCCTCTAATAACCAAATGCAGTCATCATATCAGCCCAAGACAACCTATCAGAATCAAGCTTATGGCAAGACTCAACAGAATAGCACTAGTCAAGTCACAAACAATGTTAGGACTTGCTTTAATTGCCATGAGACTGGACACTACATTGCCAACTGTCCCTACAAGAACAACCCACCAGCAGTAACCACTCAGTCCCACACAGTTAATGGACCAAGACCTGTAGTGTCTGGAGTCAACCGTGGTTTCCCTCGCAACAATAGAAACACCAACAATAATAGCCAGATGATGAAGCAACCTCAACAATCCTATGGTAGAGCCCGTGTCAACCATATTCATGCTCAGGATGCTCAGACTGCTTCAGGAGTGGTACTTGGTGAGTTCTTAGTCGATTCAGTACTTGCAACAGTATTATTTGATTCTAGAGCATCACTGTCGACGAAAGCTGGTCGGCAGTCTACCTTGGGGTATACCCACGGTAGTAGTTTATCGGTAGACGGTGCGCAAACTACGAACTCGATGGTGACGCAAGACACGGACAAGCTTTTTATCCAGGTTCGGCCGCCGAATTGGCGTAATACCTACGTCCTGCGTCTGATTGTATTGATTTGTGTTGAGAGAATATGATGTCCCAGGGGGGTCCCTTGCCTCTCCTTATATAGTCCGGAGGGCAGGGTTACAGATCTGGAAACTAATCCTAGTCGGTTACAATTGCCATAGATAGTTCGATATCAATTCCTATTCTAACCGACTAGAATCCTGCTTGATCTCCACGTCTTGTTTCCTTGCGCGAAACTCCAAGCTGTCGGATCAAACCTTGAGCTTGTCTCGTAATGGGCCAAGCCTCCTGGCCCAAGTCTAGCCGTAAGGGTATAGGGGTCTATACCCCCACAGCTAGTCCCCGAGCACCATGTATTGTGATGTAACACGTCATCTTGAGCTTCTTCGATCAGTGAGGCTTGACGTCTTCAGTAAACAAAAGAGGCGCCCAAACAGTTGCGACGGTACTTTGACCAACTCAAAAGACAGTTGATCAATATTAACATCGAAGAAGCTGATTGTTCAAAGAATGCATGGTGCTCTAAATTAAAAAAGATTTCTTTCCTGGTGAAGTGTGCCCACTTTACTTTTAAGAAAAGTATAAACCTCAAAAAAGCAAGCATATTCACCGCAAGGTGAAGTGTGCCCACTTAGTCCCCGAGCCTGGTAGTAGGTGACGTAGGCACGTGGTGCCAGGGTCAAAAGAAAAGTCCTCAAAGAAATTCTAAAACTGAGATGCATCGCCAGATGCATCGTACCGATGTAGTCCCCGAGCTTGCTGGAAGGCGAAGTATGAGCCTTGTAGCAAGGTCTAAAAAATTAAAATTGAATTTACTAGTTCATCAGCAATTGAATAGACTAATCGACCAGTCCCCGGGTGTACAATTGTTTGACGGCCAGTCCCCAAGCATCGAGCGCTCAGTGGTCGGTGCGATATATTAAAGTTCGGAGCTGATAGACTGGGCGACCAGTCCCCGAGCATCAAGTGCTCGGTGGTCGGTGCAGTCCTTGGCGTCCGAGTTGATAGACTGGGCGACCAGTCCCCGAGCATCAAGTGCTCGGTGGTCGGTGCGATATATTAAAGTTCGGAGCTGATAGACTGGGCGACCAGTCCCCGAGCATCAAGTGCTCGGTGGTCGGTGCAGTCCTTGGCGTCCGAGTTGATAGACTGGGCGACCAGTCCCCGAGCATCAAGTGCTCGGTGGTCGGTGCAGTCCTTGGCGTCCAAGTTGATAGACTGGTCGACCAGTCCCCGAGCATCAAATGCTCGGTGGTCGGTACAGTCCCCGGATTGTTGACTCTCTACCATATTTGTCTTCTTGTTTTTGAAAAAATCTTTCCAGTTAAAGTTGACGTGACGAAACCTTCTGATGGTGTGTCAGATGGATGCATGAAAAGTTGCGCCTGGCAACTGTGCAGCCGCCCTTTGCGTGGTTTGAAAAAAGGAAACTATCAATTGGTACGAAAACTCCGCCGCATTAATTGTCTATAATCATTGAAAACCGAAACGCCGCATCCGCCGCATGGCCCGCCCACTTCCCGAGAATACAGGAAGTGGGAGGGGTGGAGCTGCGCGTTATAAGAGCTGGACAGTTCCGCCTGTACTGCTTACCCTGCCATTGCCATCAGGCCTTCCTCTTTTGCCTCCTTCAATCACCTTCATTTTCTCAACCCAAGTATACTTCCTCACCTCCAATGGCGAAGAGCGACTCCAAGAAGAGGGGCGAACTGATGGCCAGGGAGTGGAAGAAGTCCCGCAGCACCACCAAGTCCCTCGGTGACCTCGTCGAGATGGGACTCCTGCATAGCTCGGAGCTCGGCGGCTGGAGAGCGCCGGAAGGGGAGAGCTTCCCCGACCCTCGTGCTGGTGAGATCGTCGTGTTCGAAGATTTCGTTAAGAGGGGCTTTGGGGTTCCTGTTCATCCTTTTCTTCAAGGTCTTCTTTTGTATTATGAGATTGGGATTTGCAATCTGCACCCGAACTCAATTCTCCATATCTCCACTTTTATCCATCTGTGCGAGGCCTATGTTGGTATAGAGCCGCACTTCGATCTTTTTCGTTATCTTTTCTGCTTGTGGAAGAAGGGAGCGGTTGGAGGCTCCAAGGTTGCAGGTGGAGTATACCTCAACCTTCGTGATGGAATGAAGAACCGCTACCTGCACTGTCCATGGAACACTTCCTTGACCGAATGGTATAGGAAGTGGTTTTACATCAGGGAGGAACCGGGCAGCTCCACGTTCTGCGACGTGGGATACATTCCTGAGAAGAGGGTGAGCTGGACCGACCGCCCGGAGTTCGACGGTCAAGTGGCGGATCTCATGAAGCTGATCGACTGGTCGCGCCTGGACGGGCTTGGCGTGGTCGGCAACTTCATTTGTCGTCGGGTGATGCCCTGCCAGAAGAGGGTGCACTCGGCGTACGAGTATGCCGGAAGCGTAGACCCGACCAGGATGCGACCGGAGATCTTGGAGAAGGCGGAGGTACAGCAGCTGTTGAACGAGCTGTTCAACTTTGCGGACGGAGGCTTCATCCGTGGCAGTGATCGGGTGCAAGCCTTCAAGTTAGGACGACCAGCACCAAAGGTATGTTGCAGATTATTTTGTTTTAGCATTCGTATATTGTCTGCAGCTGACTCATCTTTGTTGCTTTTGGAGATCGGCGATGTCGACCGGTGCACAGTGTATGTATCACTGGCACCGGGGATGGAGAATCCTGCGGGAGAAGTCCCGCCAGAGGAGGACGCTGCTCGGTGTACTCATTACACCAACAGCGAGGAGGAACAAGCCCGCCCTGTCCCGACCACCGAGGAAAGGGTGGCGGGGAAAAGGCCAATGCCTGCGGATCCATCGCCGGCGCCGACACTGCCGGCAGAGAGCAGCCGAGCGCCCAAGCGGCGTCGGTTCGTTCGGATCGACGACGACGAGGAGGAGGAGGAGGAGGCCGTACCGTCATTGGTCCGGAGGCCTCCTAGCCGTCCGGACAGCGGGGCGACCACTGCTGATCGTGTGGCCGGCGACCCACCTGCGCCTCGTACTGTGGAGTCGGGGGCACAGGTGCCGACTGGCCGGACGAGGAGGAGGTTCACCGCGACCCACCATCGCTCAGACCTGTAAGCGTTCGACTTACGTATTTCAGCGATTTTTTTTATTGCAGTTTTTTTTAGCGCGGCGTCGGATGTCAACCCAGGCCATGCCACTGGCCAAGGGACGAGTGAGCCGGTTTGCGCTGCTAAAGACGCGGCTCCGCAGACCACAGAGCAGCCTAGGGCTGCAGCCGTCCCTGGGACCACCGAGGAGCTCCTGGCCGCGGCACCGACTACGACGGGCAGCCCGACCAGGGTTGGGGAGGCTACAGGGACGCCTCCCCCAGCTAGGGCCACGTAAGGGGAAGGCAGAGCCCCGACCCCTCCTCCCGCCGGGGAGAGTGAAGTCCCCACGCCACCCCGAGCAGCAGCCGCTTCGACTGCAGGCTCCCCAGGTCTGGTCCGGGGGCCAGTAATGCCTGCGACCACCACCGGGGGCAACGCAGCGCGGGAGGAGGAGACCCGGGCGGCCTCCGACGACGAGGTGGAGGAGATTGAGGGTCGTCCCCGTGATGGCCGCCAACACGTGTATGTGTGGCGCCAACGCGGGGATCACTTTATCGGTCATGAGGAGCTCGCCGAGACCGAGGAGGCCGCCAGGGTGGAGCGTGCAGCCAAACGCCTCGTCGAGGAAGTCAAGGTAAGCGACTCTTTGTACTGCTGTACATTCTGTGCGTTGTCTTGCTCGGTCGTCATATGTTTGTTTTGTAGGGCGCAATGAAAACGGCGAAGTACCGGAAACGGTGCTTTGACCAGATAGAAGGCGTCGTGGCCGAGAACAAGGCCCTGTTGGCGGAGGTGGACCGGCTGCGGTCGGAAGTCGGGGAGAAAGTGGCCGAGATGAATGCCCAAGAGGAGCATCGTCTCGAGCTTACCCGTCGCTTAGCCGACCAGTACCGTCAGCGAGAAGGTTAGTCACGCGCTCCGAGCACCTTCGTGTAGCTGTGTAGTTCGCTTTTGCTGACCAGGTTATGATTCACTTAGGCCTGGAGGAGGAGGTGACGCGCCTTCGACAAGAGAAGGAGCAGCTCAGCCAAGAGCTCGCTGGTGCGCTGGAGTCCGGGCGCCGAACAAGAGAGGAGTTGGGTCGTAAGGACCGGGAGTTATCTGGTAATACTCACCGCCTCGTTATCTGCCGCTTGTCGCCCCCTTTGTTTTTTTTGATATGTCGAAGACAACGTCCTGCTTGACTTGCAGTGCTCAAGGTGAACGCCAAGAAGCACCTGGATGAGCTGGTCAAGGACCAGGACTCCTGGAAGGTCAACTGTTGTAAGATCTGGAAGGGAGTATCCCCGGTCCTTGATCTGATCAGTCCCGAGCTCCCGGAGAGCCAGCCTCGCGCGCCGAAGTTGACTCCGGTGGAGAAGGCGCAACGGGCGTGGGACTGGCTCCAGCACTTTTGTAAAGGACGCTGGGGAGTTCGCTGGCGCGCATGTCCTTAGCATGGTGCGCGCCCACTACCCCTGGTCGACTTGTCCAGGCTGGAGAAGGGGTACCCCAAGGAGGTCGGCCCGCAGGAGGCGGACGAGCTTCGGGGTGGTCTGCTGGACTTGTCGTCGATGGTGATCGGCGACATCAATCTGTGCGGAACGGCCACTCCCCCCGACCATCCAGGCTCAGACAGGTCGGCCAGGGAGCTGTCGGGCGCGTCTGTTGCGGGAGATGGGCGGTCGACGCCTGCGGTCTCGACCAGCCAGGCGCCGGTGGCCCCGACCCCTTCGTCCGGGCAGCAGGGCCAAACGGGTGATCAGCCCGAGCAGTTAGGCCGATAGGGTAGTCTGTAGGAGTAGACTAGCGTCTGCCCGTCAGGGTATTTATTGTAAACTTTGTATGTAAAGTTTGTAATAAAGTTTGCTTTTGTCATGACTGTTATTTTGAGCGCTGTGTAATTTTCTAAGTGACGTGTCACCGTATTCGACTTTGTAGTCGCTAAGAGCTTCCGTTGCAGAAGGTTTGCCAAGAGCTCTGCGTGCAACAAAGTATAGGCAAAAAAATGGAAAACTTTATTATTGACAATTATAAGATATTTACAAGCGAAAGTTATTAGAACTTATGGGTAAAATCGTCGAAGTTTGTCTATGTGCCAAGAGTTAGGCACGCGTGTCCCGTCTGGGTATGCCAATCTGTAAGACGTGGGTCGTTTGACTTCGGCGATCACGAAGGATCCTTCCCAGGGAGTGGAGAGCTTGTGCATTCCCTCTTGGCTTGTTCTCCACCTAAGCACCAGGTCGCCGACCACGAAGGAACGGTCCTTGACGTTCCTGTTGTGGTATCGCCTGACTGCCGCGAGATACTTAGCTGTTCGGAGACAAGAATTCAAACGCTTTTCCTCCATGCAGTTAATTTCGAGTTCTCTGGCGTTGTCGGCTGTCGCCTGGTTGAAGTGTTCGATCCTAGGAGATCCGAAGGTTATGTCAGACGGCAGGACTGCCTCGGAGCCGTAGACCATGAAGTAGGGAGATACTCCTGTGTTTCGACTGGTCTGAGTTCGGAGGCCCCAGACCACGGCAGGTAACTCTTTCATCCATCGACCGGGTGCTCTGTCGTTCTCGGTGTACAGCCTTTTCTTTAGGGCGTCAATGATCATTCCGTTTGCGCGTTCAACTTGACCATTGGCCCGTGGACGAGCCACTGACACATATTTTATGACTATGCCCCTGTCATCGCAGAAGTCCCAAAATGTGGTGCCAGTGAACCGAGTACCCAGGTCGGTGATTATGCTATTCGGGACGCCGAATCTGTGTATGATTTGATTGAGGAACTCTACAGCCTTCTCGGAGGTTGCTTTGACCAGAGGCATGTATTCAATCCACTTGGAGAACTTGTCGATTAACACGAAAACAAACTTGAAATTTCCGGGAGCTGGTTTAAATGGCCCGATCATGTCAAGCCCCCAGCAAGCGAAGGGCCAGGATGACGGGATGGTTTGAATTTCGTGAGCGGGTACGTGGGTCCTCTTAGCGAAAAACTGACATCCCTCGTAGTGTCGAACCAGTTTTTCTGCGTCGTTGACCGCGGTTGGCCAATAAAAACCTGCTCGGAAGGCTTTTCCGACCAATGTTCTTGATGCAGCGTGATTGCCGCAGGATCCAGCATGTATGTCTTCTAGGAGCTTGATACCATCATCCTGGGATATGCACTTGAGCAACACTTCAGAGCTTGCGTTTTTTCGCATGAGTTTACCGTTGACCAGGATGTAGTTCTTTGACCGTCGAATAAGGCGCTCGTTCTCTGTTTTGTCCTGAAAGCCTGTCCCGTCCGATATATACTTGATGAACGGTGTACGCCAATCACGACCACCGGTTGTTGGGGGGGCATCGTCTATGAGCATTGCCTCGGTGGGTTGCTTTTCGACCAGGGTGGAGCCTACGCTTGGCTCGTGGATGTCCTGGACGAAAATACCCCGTGGGATCTGGACCCGAGATGACCCTAACTTCGACAACGTATCTGCTGCCTGGTTCTTATCCCGGACCACGTTAATGTACTCTATGCCGTAAAAGTTGGTTTCCCATTTGTGAATTTCTTTGCAGTAGAGATCCATCTTCTCGTGGGTTGCGTCCCACTCCTTGTTGAGCTGGTTGATAACCAAAGCGGAGTCGCCATAGACATAAAGGCGTTTGACTCCCAGCTCAACGGCGAGCCTTATGCCGTGCAGGCATGCTTCGTATTCGGCGACATTGTTTGACGCTGGAAAAAGGATCCGAAGGACGTAACGCAGTTTGTCCTTGTTAGGTGACACGAACAGTATCCCAGCGCCGGCACCGTTGATGTTCAAGGATCCATCGAAGAACATTGACCAATGGTCGGAGACATCGGGGACGGGAGGCTCGTTGAGATCCGTCCATTCAGCAATGAAATCGACCAGGGCCTGAGACTTGACTGTGGTGCGGCTCTGGAACTCCAGGGAAAATGGGCATAATTCCATCGCCCATTTCACGATTCTGCCGTTGGCGTCCTTATTGCGCAGAATGTCCCCGAGAGGGAAACTGGTGGTTACCAAGACTCGATGGCCGTCAAAGTAGTGCTTCAGCTTTCTTGATGTTATTAGAATGGCGTATATGAGCTTCTGTATTTGTGGGTACCTGGCCTTGGACTCGTTTAAGACTTCACTTATGAAGTAAACGGGTCTCTGGACTTTATAGGCATGACCTGGTTCATCTCGCTCGACCACTATTGCTGTGGAAACAACTCTGTCGGTTGCAGCAATGTAAAGGAGTAGGTCTTCATCGGGCTGAGGCGCTGTAAGAACAGGTGGTGAAGTGAGGAAAGCCTTAAGCTGAGTGAACGCGGCGTCGGCTTCTTCTGTCCAAGAGAAATTTTCTGACGCTTTCAAGAGTTTGAAGAAAGGGAGGCCTTTTTCTCCTAGCCTTGAGATGAAGCGACTGAGGGCGGCCATACATCCTGTAAGTTTCTGAATATCCTTGACGTTCTTGGGTGGTCGCATGTCGAGTACTGCTTTTACTTTTGAAGGGTTTGGTCGAATGCCGTCGCGACTGACAACGTTGCCGAGCAGTAGACCGGAAGGAACGCCGAAGATGCACTTTTTGGGGTTGAGCTTCCACTTGTACCTATTAAGCGCCTTGAAAGTTCGGTCTAAGTTATCGATTAGGGTGCTCGCGTCCCTTGTTTTTACGACCACGTCGTCTACATAGGCCTCGACGAGGTCGTCACAAATCTCGTCGTGGAGGCACTGCTGGATGGCCCGTTGATAAGTGGCCCCGGCATTTTTGAGTCCAAAAGACATGGTCGTGTAGCAGTATGCGCCGAAAGGAGTAATGAAAGATGTTTTGATCTGGTCGCCTTCCTTTAGCGAAATCTGGTGATAACCAGAGTAGCAGTCTAGAAAAGAGAGGAGTTCGCATCCGGCCGTTGAGTCGACCACCTCGTCGATGCGAGGGAGACCAAAAGGATCTTTAGGACAGTGTTTATTGAGATCAGTGTAATCAACGCACATTCTCCATTCATTATTCTTTTTGCGTACAAGAACCGGATTGGCAAGCCAATCGGGGTGATACACTTCTTTTATGAATCCGGCTGCTAGAAGCCGTGTTATTTCTGTCCTAATAGCCTCCTTTTTGTCACGAGCGAACCGTCGCAGCTTTTGCTTGATTGGTCTTGCGGTCTTCGAGACGTTTAAGGAGTGCTCGATCAGGTTTCGTGGGACGCCGGGCATGTCTGCGGGTTTCCATGCGAAAACGCTCACGTTGTCCCTTAGAAACCTGACGAGCGCGTCTTCCTGTTTTGGATCCAGATTGGCCCCGATGAGGGCCGTCTTCTCGGAGCTGCCGTCGACCAGCTGCACTTCTTTGTACTCCTTGGATTTTGAATTCTTCCTGGCTGTATCTTGTTCGGGCAATCGGAGCTGGTCGGGAGGTAGCTGCGCGGCTTGGGTTGCTGTTTCTGCCATGCGGATTGAGAGGTCTATTGCTTCGGTGATCTTGAAACTCTCTTCTTCGCAGGTATACGCGGTGTAGACATTGCCTCTGACGGTTAGGACTCCTTTCTCCGTAGGCATCTTAAGGACCAGGTATGAGTAGTGCGGGACTGCCATGAACTTTGTCAGCGATGGTCGGCCCAGTATAGCGTGGTAGGTCCCGTCGAAGTCCGCGACCACGAAGTTGATGAACTCCGTCCGAAAGTGGTCGGGTGTGCCGAATTGGACAGGCAATGTTATCTGTCCGAGGGGCACTGAACTCTGACCTGGCAAAACCCCCCAGAATTGGGCATCGTAAGGTTTTAGTTGTGCCGGAGATATCTTGAGAGTGGGCAGGCTGTTGCGGAAGAGGATGTCGATGGAGCTTCCTCCGTCCACGAGCACGCGCTCGAATCTAATGCTGTTGATGCAAGGGTCCAGGATCAGAGGGAAACGACCTGGCTCTGGGATGGCGGCCCACTGGTCCTTCCAGCTGAATGAGATCTCTCTGTGCGACCACGGGGGAAATTTCGGGTCTGCGATCAGCCCGTCCGTGCTGTCTATGTTGAGGCAGGCTCTCTTTAGTAGCTTTCTTTCCCGCTTGGATTCGATGGAGACCTTGCCCCCAAAGATGGAGTGGACCACGTCAGTGGGATTGACGTATTGGTGTCGGGGGTCCCTATCTTGGTCCTCATCCTCGTCTTCGTGGTCGTGCCCGTCTCGCTTGCCGTTTTTCTTGGCGGAGTCGTCTTGGGCGGCCCGCCGTGTATAGATGCTTTTGAGGACGCGGCATTCCTCCATGGTATGATTAGACTTTGGATGTAGTTGGCACGGTCCCTTCAACGTTTTGTTGTAGTCTTCTTGGTAGTCCCGCCGTCCGTTGGGGCGCTTGACCATATTTACTTCGTGGTCGTAGTCGCGGGGGCGCTTTCCTCTGAAATCGTCGCGGTTGTCGCGCCGCCGATCCCAACCTTCTCTGTGATCGCGGTTGTCGGGGCGGCGGTAGTTCCTGTTGTCATAGCGACCGCGACCGTCGTCTCGCCGGGGAGGCTGATCAGGACCTCTCGCATCGTCTCGGATTAGTTTTTCTGCGTCGTCAGCATCGGCGTAATTTTTGGCCGTGGCGAGGAGCTCCGCCACCGTTGTTGGCCGTTTACGCAATAGCTTGTTCCTCAGCGCTTCATGGAAGCGCAGGCCCTTGATGAAGGCAGAGATGGCCTCGTCGTGGGAAATCTTTGGGATTTTAAGGCGCATATCCGAGAAACGTCGGATGTAGTCGCGTAGAGGTTCGTTCTTCCTGTCCCTTATCCTTTCGAGGTCATACTTGTTTCCAGGCTGCTCGCATGTGGCGATGAAGTTGTCGATGAAAGCCTGGCGTAGCTCTTCCCAAGAGTCGAAGGAGTCCTCGGGCAAGCCAAGGAGCCACTGATGACCAGCCTGGTCGAGGACTACGGGGAAGTAGTTGGCCATGACGTGCTCATCTCCCGCTGCTGATCGGACAGCGATTTCATAGAGAGTGATCCAGTTCTCTGGATTTTCCTTGCCATCGTATTTTTTAAGTTTTTCGAGCTTGAAATTGCGGGGCCACACGACCTGGCGGAGGTGTGAGGAGAATTGTCTTAGGCCCGGGGGGCCGTGTGTTGCATCGTACTCAATACGGCGCAGGTTTTCGTGGACTGCTCTCTCTGTGGCGCGCCTTTTGATGCGGTCCCGGGCATCTTTGGGAGGGATGTTGTGCCGGAGATCCCTGTGTTGGTTTACTTCCTGACCGCGTCTGCGGTTCTGCTCACGGAGACCGTCAGTGTCCCGACCACCATCATCGCGCCGTGAATCTTTTCGATGGTTGTCGGGAGAGCGGCTACGGCGACGCCTGCTGGGAGGTGGTGAGGTCCGGCTTCGATTGGTCTGGTCGGAGGTGGCTTCTGTATAAGAGACGTCCTGGACTCTCTTGAGCAGAGTGGCTGTCTGTCCCATTGCGTCGATCAAGTGTGCTCGGATGCTGGTCCGTACTCCTTTTCACTCAGGGGTATCAGGGACCCGATCTAGATTAGCCATAGCGACAGCCACGTTGGCGCTTGGCGTCTTGTAGACTGGCTGGTCCCCGACCATGTCAAAAGCGTCGTTGAGATTGTGCAGTGGAATTTGTTGTTGCTCGTCCGCACGTCGTCGGGCGCGATCGGCGTTGGGCGCTGCTCGCGGAGTTGCCTCTGCTCATCCGTTTCTCCATCGACGACCGGTTCGTCGGCGCTGACGTTGAAGACAATATCTCCTCGCCGAGGGGGGAATACCGGGAAACGAGGGAAACCCGGAGGGTGTGAAGGCAAATCCAGGTCATAGTCCTCGTCTTCAGTGTTTATAACTTCGGTGGGGACGGAACCGGTGCTCGAGTTGGTGCTGGAAGCCCGGCCGTCCCGTAGTTCTCGGATTGCCACCATGTTGACGTAGTGACGACCGTTCCTTTTCGGCGGCCAACCCGCCTTGCTGAAAACGGATTGATGTGCCGTGAGTACAGAGGGGCCGAGTTGTTCAGGCCGCAAGGATGATCTCCCTTCTCGAGCTTGACGGATCGTCCTGAGGGGGTTGAGGTTATCGTTAGAGACGTTCCCAGCCGTTCGTGTGTAACGACACGAGTTGGCCGGCGGGATTTGAAAAAATCCGTTGGAGCGGCTTGATCAGGCTAACGGAGGACTCCGTCTACTAGTTGGGAGGCTTCAAGTAGCTTGGAGTCAGCGCGATCAAGCGCTTGGAGAAGGTCCGAGCAGTCAATCTTCTTTCCCTTGTAGAGCGGGAACGGTGGTCGGGCGCTCGGTGCCGCCACGCAAGTGGTCGGAGACGGCGTGATCTCAGATCGGATTTGAGTTTCTTTCGAAACCGTGGTCGTGAGGCCGTCGCTGCACGTCGTCCACGTGATCTGGCCGACGGTGAACGTTAGGCCTTCAGGCACGGTTGCGGAAGCTTGGACCGTAACCATCTTGTTCGCCGAAGAAGTTGCACGCACACCCCCTACCTGGCGCGCCACTGTCGACGAAAGCTGGTCGGCAGTCTACCTTGGGGTATACCCACGGTAGTAGTTTATCGGTAGACGGTGCGCAAACTACGAACTCGATGGTGATGCAAGACACGGACAAGCTTTTTATCCAGGTTCGGCCGCCGAATTGGCGTAATACCTACATCCTGCGTCTGATTGTATTGATTTGTGTTGAGAGAATATGATGTCCTAGGGGGGTCCCTTGCCTCTCCTTATATAGTCCGGAGGGCAGGGTTACAGATCTGGAAACTAATCCTAGTCGGTTACAATTGTCATAGATAGTTCGATATCAATTCCTATTCTAACCGACTAGAATCCTGCTTGATCTCCACGTCTTGTTTCCTTGCGCGAAACTCCAAGCTGTCGGATCAAACCTTGAGCTTGTCTCGTAATGGGCCAAGCCTCCTGGCCCAAGTCTAGCCGTAAGGGTATAGGGGTCTATACCCCCACAATCACATTCAATCATATCATCGAGTTTTGTTGAGAAGCATCAAATACCCACAGTACTACTAAAGTTACCCCTAATAACCCAAACACCTGGGTCTGACATCAAATGTCATCTAGGTTGTTCAAATGTAAGGATCATTCTAAGTGGGGTAGTTTTCCTAGCAGACTTAGTAGTGCTCAAGTCCAAAGGAATAGATGTTATCCTTGGAATGGATTGGTTAACCAGACACAATAGAATTATTAGTTGTGCAACCAATGAAGTATCATTAGTTAACCATGAAGGGATTAAAGTGAAATGCCAAACCCGAGGGTCTAAAGTTAATCTAATGGTCTTCCACTTGGATGCAAGGACCATAGAGGAAGTACCAATAGTGCAAGAATGCCCTGATGCATTCCCTGAGGAACTACCTGGAATGCCACCAGACAGGGATATAGAGTTCATCATTGATCTTATCCCCGGGATTGCCCCATAGCCAAGAGACCTTACAAAATGGCTCCAGCAGAGTTAGCTGAACTGAAAGAGCAGCTAAGAGAATTGTAGCAGAAAGGTTATATTAGACCTAGTTCTTCACCATGGGGAGCCCCAGTCTTGTTTGTAAAGAAGAAAGATGGAAGTATGAGGATGTGTGTGGTTTATAGGTCCCTAATGAAGTCACCATCAAGAATAAGTATCCCCTGCCAAGGATAGATGACCTTTTTGATCAGCTTAAAGGAGCCAAGTATTTCTCTAAGATTGATTTGAGATCAGGTTATCACCAGCTCAAGATCAAGAATAGTGATGTTCCCAAGACAGCCTTTGTAACTAGATATGGACAATATGAGTTTACAGTGATGTCCTTTGGATTAACCAATGCCCCTGCCTATTTCATGAACCTCATGAATAAGGTATTCATGGAAGAGTTAGATAAGTTTGTTGTAGTCTTCATTGATGACATACTTATCTACTCTAAGAGTGCTGAAGAACATGGGCAACACTTGAGAGTAGTATTGAAAAAGCTAAGAAGACACAAGTTGTATGCTAAATTCAGCAAGTGTGAATTTTGGCTTGAGAAGGTTGCATTTCTAGGCCATATCTTGACAGCTGAAGGAGTTGCAGTTGACCTTGAGAAAGTAGAAGCTGTCTCCCATTGGCAGCAACCCACCAATGTGAGTGAGGTTAGAAGTTTTCTTGGATTAGCTGGATATTATCGAAGGTTTATATAAGGATTTTCCAAGATAGCCAGACCCATGACAGAGCTTCTTAAAAAAGGATAAGAAATTCACTTGGACAGAATCATGTGAGAAGAGTTTCCAAGAGTTGAAGAAGAGACTGACAACAACACCAGTGTTAACTTTGCCAGACATTCACCAAGATTTCATCATATACTGTGATGCCTCAAGACAAGGTTTAATGTGTTCTCATGCAAGGAGGAAAAGTAGTTGCTTATGCATCCCGTTAGCTTAGACCTCATGAGCAAAATTACCCTACCCATGATTTGGACTTAGCAGCTATAGTACATGCTCTCAAGATTTGGAGACACTACCTCATTGGAAACAAGTGTGAAATCTACACTGATCACAAGAGTTTGAAGTAAATCTTCACACAGTCAGACTTGAACCTAAGGCAAAGAAGATGGTTGGAATTAATCAAGGACTACAACCTTGAGATTCATTACCACCCAGGAAAGGCCAACGTGGTAGTAGATGC
The DNA here is from genome assembly GCF_000003195.3 of Sorghum bicolor. Classification (NCBI taxonomy): domain Eukaryota; kingdom Viridiplantae; phylum Streptophyta; class Magnoliopsida; order Poales; family Poaceae; genus Sorghum; species Sorghum bicolor. Next base: position 2,647 of record NW_018396505.1, on the reverse strand, counting down.
CCTAAGCAGAAGGTCATATGGTTAGCAGTTGGTGCCTAAGAACACTCATCTACAAGAAGAGATAGCACAGTTGAACATGCATATAGTACGCCAACCTCAAAATGGCAGTTTGATGGTGCAGCCAAATCTTGTGGAAGAAATCAAGCAGACACAACATAAGGATAAGGATCTGATGAAGATTCATGAGCAAACTAGAGAAAATAAAGCTTCATACTTTAGAGTGGATAACAAAGGAGTATTGTGGTATAAAAACAGGATCTGTGTGCCCAAGAAGGGAAAGTTTTAAGAATTAATCCTTGATGAAGCCCATAACTCAGCTTATTCTATCCACCCTGGTGCCACCAAGATGTACATGGACCTAAAAGAAAGATATTGGTGGAATGGCATGAAAGCTGATGTGGCACGATTTATTGCACAATGTGATGTTTGCCAAAGGGTTAAAGCGGAGCATCAAAAACCAGCAGGCTTGCTCCAGCCATTGCCTATTCCTGTTTGGAAATGGGATGAGATAGGCATGGATTTTGTGAATGGATTACCCAAAACTCTGAAAGGAAATGATTCAATATGGGTAATAGTGGACCACCTTACCAAGGTTGCTCACTTCATACCTGTGCGCACCAAATATAGTGGAGACAAGTTAGCCCAGTTAGATGTGGATAACATAGTCAAATTGCATGGTGTGCCAAGTAGGATTGTATCTGACCGAGGTACCCAATTTACCTCTAAGTTCTGGAAAAGTTTGCATGAAGCTATGGGAACCAAGCTAGATTTTAGCTTAGCTTATCATCCTCAAATAGATGGTCAGACTGAAAGAATAAATCAGATTATGGAAGATATGCTAAGAGCATGTGTGCTCACGTATGGTAAAGATTGGGAGAAAAGCCTAACTTATGTAGAGTTCTCCTATAATAATAGTTACCAAGCTAGTTTGTGCATGTCACCTTTTGAGGCCCTATATGGAAAAAATATAGAACCCCATTGATGTGGTCAGAAGTTGGAGAACGAACCTTGCTTGGACCAGCCCTTATAAAAGAAGCAGAAGATCGTGTAGCTGAAATCAGAGAAAAATTGAAAGAGGCACAATCACGTCAAAAGAGCTATTCTGATAAAAGAAGGCGAGAGTTAAGTTTTGCAGTTGGAGATTTTGTGTATGTCAAAGTCTCTCCTATTCGATGAACTCAAAGATTCCAAGTCAGAGGCAAGCTAGCACCTCGGTATATTGGACCATATCAAGTATTACAGAGGATTGGAGCTGTAGCCTATCGTGTTCGGCTACCCGAAGAAATGTCAGATATACACAATGTGTTTCATGTCTCCCAATTGTAGAAATGTCTCAGAGTACCAGAGGAACAAATATCGCCAGACATTGATTTACAAGACGACCTAAGATATCAAGAAGTGCCAATAAAAATCCTAGATACAACCACCAAGCAAACTCGAACGACAACAGTCCGAATTTGTCGTGTTCAGTGGAGTAGACACACTGAAGCAAAAGCAACATGGGAAAGAGAAGATGCCCTGAGAAAAGAGTTTCCCTATCTATTTAGGACCCAGCCGAATCTCGAGGACGAGATTCCTTTTAAGTGGGGTAGGTTTGTAACATCTAAAAATTCACATTCAAAAATCACTCGCATTAAAAAAATTATTTTTAAAATATATTTCAAAAACTATAAATCATTTGAGCTCTATAGTATCTTCATCCAATTCTTTTCCATCCATCTCAATTATCCATCTTTAAATATAACCTACACCACATGGCATGAGCATCACGTGTCCACTACTCATCCCTCTTGCTCGCTCGCTCTGCCCGATACCCAGCAACGGCGCGTGCGCCGACCCCACCACCATCAGCGCCGCAGCGCACTCGCGCCCGACCCCCTCGCCGAGCGCACTCGCTCGCACGCGCACCGCGACATGCGGGCCCCACCTCTTTCCTTTTTCCCGCTCCTCTTTTGCTGTAAAAAGGATAGCAAGTCGCAACGCACAATTGGGCACCATCCATATTTTTTCGCGCACAAATAACAGCGAGTACCAGCAAGCTTACATGCAAGAAAACATAGCAGTGCACCTACACGAATATATATCTCATGCATGCATGCAGGACATGCCACCGTCTATTTGCATGCACTTGCATGCAAGGACATGGTGATTAGGCACCGTCCATTTGCATGCACCGTGCACCGTGCATGCAAATGGGACATCGTCCTTCGCATACAATTAGGCACCGACCATGCGCTACAGTATCGTCTTTATTGGCAAATAGTTGAGCACACTGGCCTAAAAAAGGCACTCCCGGGTGCTCACTCTCACCACCCGGGAAACACGTTCACTCACTCGCTCACTCGCTCTCACTTCACGTATACCGTATACAGCCATACACACAAGCCGAGCTCGACTGTCGTCGCAAGACGAGGTGAGCAGCTCATGAGCATCTCCTTGCTCTTCTCTGTCTTTCTGTAGTATTTTTTTCGGTATCTCTCCTTGTATTTGTCGATTCAATGCCAAGAACTCCACGAACTAAACCATGACATACAGAAGAGCTCTAATGATCTCTGCTAATTTCTCTCTTCCCATGCGTGTGTGGGCCATAAGCATTAATTTTACCAAATAGTACATGCATGCAACATGCACTACCAGCCAAAATTCA